>NW_027448485.1:0-37559 GCF_038048845.1 Mixophyes fleayi
TATTATCAACTTTCTAAGTCTTTCTGAGCAGGAGAAATCGCAAAACATAGTCATTTCTTCATTGTCGTCCAAAAACAATGCTTTTTTGCATTCCTGTCTCACTTTCTCTTAGAAACAATGATTTACATCAATCCTTTTACATAATTCTTGTTTCTCATGACATTTCTAACATTGCCCACAATTATCAACTTTCTAAGTCTTTCTGAGCAGGAGAATTTGCAAAACATAGTCATTTCTTCATTGCCGTACAAAAACAACTCTTTTTTGCATTCCTGTCTCACTTTCTCTTGTAAACAATGATTTACATCAATCCTTTTACATAATTCTTGTTTCTCATGACATTTCTAACATTGCCCACAATTATCAACTTTCTAAGTCTTTCTGAGCACGAGAAATTGCAAAACATAGTCATTTCTTCATTGCCGTCCAAAAACAACGCTTTTTTGCATTCCTGTCTCACTTTCTCTTAGAAACAATGATTTACATCAATCCTTTTACATAATTCTTGTTTCTCATGACATTTCTAATATTGCCCACAATTATCAACTTTCTAAGTCTTTCTGAGCAGGAGAAATCGCAAAACATAGTCATTTCTTCATTGCCGTCCAAAAACAACGCTTTTTTGCATTCCTGTCTCACTTTCTCTTAGAAACAATGATTTACATCAATCCTTTTACATAATTCTTGTTTCTCATGACATTTCTAACATTGCCCACAATTATCAACTTTCTAAGTCTTTCTGAGCAGGAGAAATCGCAAAACATAGTCATTTCTTCATTGCCGTCCAAAAACAACGCTTTTTTGCATTCCTGTCTCACTTTCTCTTAGAAACAATGATTTACATCAATCCTTTTACATAATTCTTGTTTCTCATGACATTTCTAACATTGCCCACAATTATCAACTTTCTAAGTCTTTCTGAGCAGGAGAAATCGCAAAACATAGTCATTTCTTCATTGCCGTCCAAAAACAACGCTTTTTTGCATTCCTGTCTCACTTTCTCTTAGAAACAATGATTTACATCAATCCTTTTACATAATTCTTGTTTCTGATGACATTTCTAACATTGCCCACAATTATCAACTTTCTAAGTCCTTCTGAGCAGGAGAAATTGCAAAACATAGTCATTTCTTCATTGCCGTCCAAAAACAACGCTTTTTTGCATTCCTGTCTCACTTTCTCTTAGAAACAATGATTTACATCAATCCTTTTACATAATTCTTGTTTCTCATGACATTTCTAACATTGCCCACAATTATCAACTTTCTAAGTCTTTCTGAACAGGAGAAATTGCAAAACATAGTCATTTCTTCATTGCCGTACAAAAACAACGCTTTTTTGCATTCCTGTCTCACTTTCTCTTAGAAACAATGATTTACATCAATCCTTTTACATAATTCTTGTTTCTCATGACATTTCTAACATTGCCCACAATTATCAACTTTCTAAGTCTTTCTGAGCAGGAGAAATCGCAAAACATAGTCATTTCTTCATTGTCGTCCAAAAACAATGCTTTTTTGCATTCCTGTCTCACTTTCTCTTAGAAACAATGATTTACATCAATCCTTTTACATAATTCTTGTTTCTCATGACATTTCTAACATTGCCCACAATTATCAACTTTCTAAGTCTTTCTGAGCAGGAGAAATCGCAAAACATAGTCATTTCTTCATTGTCGTCCAAAAACAATGCTTTTTTGCATTCCTGTCTCACTTTCTCTTAGAAACAATGATTTACATCAATCCTTTTACATAATTCTTGTTTCTCATGACATTTCTAACATTGCCCACAATTATCAACTTTCTAAGTCTTTCTGAGCACGAGAAATCGCGAAATATAGTCATTTCTTCATTGCCGTCCAAAAACAACGCTTTTTTGCATTTCTGTCTCACTTTCTCTTAGAAACAATGATTTACATCAATCCTTTTACATAATTCTTGTTTCTCATGACATTTCTAACATTGCCCACAATTATCAACTTTCTAAGTCTTTCTGAGCAGGAGAAATCGCAAAACATAGTCATTTCTTCATTGCCGTCCAAAAACAACGCTTTTTTGCATTCCTGTCTCACTTTCTCTTAGAAACAATGATTTACATCAATCCTTTTACATAATTCTTGTTTCTCATGACATTTCTAACATTGCCCACAATTATCAACTTTCTAAGTCTTTCTGAGCACGAGAAATCGCGAAATATAGTCATTTCTTCATTGCCGTCCAAAAACAACGTTTTTTTGCATTTCTGTCTCACTTTCTCTTGTAAACAATGATTTACATCAATCCTTTTACATAATTCTTGTTTCTCATGACATTTCTAACATTGCCCACAATTATCAACTTTCTAAGTCTTTCTGAGCAGGAGAATTTGCAAAACATAGTCATTTCTTCATTGCCGTACAAAAACAACGCTTTTTTGCATTCCTGTCTCACTTTCTCTTGTAAACAATGATTTACATCAATCCTTTTACATAATTCTTGTTTCTCATGACATTTCTAACATTGCCCACAATTATCAACTTTCTAAGTCTTTCTGAGCACGAGAAATTGCAAAACATAGTCATTTCTTCATTGCCGTCCAAAAACAACGCTTTTTTGCATTCCTGTCTCACTTTCTCTTAGAAACAATGATTTACATCAATCCTTTTACATAATTCTTGTTTCTCATGACATTTCTAATATTGCCCACAATTATCAACTTTCTAAGTCTTTCTGAGCAGGAGAAATCGCAAAACATAGTCATTTCTTCATTGCCGTCCAAAAACAACGCTTTTTTGCATTCCTGTCTCACTTTCTCTTAGAAACAATGATTTACATCAATCCTTTTACATAATTCTTGTTTCTCATGACATTTCTAACATTGCCCACAATTATCAACTTTCTAAGTCTTTCTGAGCAGGAGAAATCGCAAAACATAGTCATTTCTTCATTGCCGTCCAAAAACAACGCTTTTTTGCATTCCTGTCTCACTTTCTCTTAGAAACAATGATTTACATCAATCCTTTTACATAATTCTTGTTTCTCATGACATTTCTAACATTGCCCACAATTATCAACTTTCTAAGTCTTTCTGAGCAGGAGAAATCGCAAAACATAGTCATTTCTTCATTGCCGTCCAAAAACAACGCTTTTTTGCATTCCTGTCTCACTTTCTCTTAGAAACAATGATTTACATCAATCCTTTTACATAATTCTTGTTTCTGATGACATTTCTAACATTGCCCACAATTATCAACTTTCTAAGTCCTTCTGAGCAGGAGAAATTGCAAAACATAGTCATTTCTTCATTGCCGTCCAAAAACAACGCTTTTTTGCATTCCTGTCTCACTTTCTCTTAGAAACAATGATTTACATCAATCCTTTTACATAATTCTTGTTTCTCATGACATTTCTAACATTGCCCACAATTATCAACTTTCTAAGTCTTTCTGAACAGGAGAAATTGCAAAACATAGTCATTTCTTCATTGCCGTACAAAAACAACGCTTTTTTGCATTCCTGTCTCACTTTCTCTTAGAAACAATGATTTACATCAATCCTTTTACATAATTCTTGTTTCTCATGACATTTCTAACATTGCCCACAATTATCAACTTTCTAAGTCTTTCTGAGCAGGAGAAATCGCAAAACATAGTCATTTCTTCATTGTCGTCCAAAAACAATGCTTTTTTGCATTCCTGTCTCACTTTCTCTTAGAAACAATGATTTACATCAATCCTTTTACATAATTCTTGTTTCTCATGACATTTCTAACATTGCCCACAATTATCAACTTTCTAAGTCTTTCTGAGCAGGAGAAATCGCAAAACATAGTCATTTCTTCATTGTCGTCCAAAAACAATGCTTTTTTGCATTCCTGTCTCACTTTCTCTTAGAAACAATGATTTACATCAATCCTTTTACATAATTCTTGTTTCTCATGACATTTCTAACATTGCCCACAATTATCAACTTTCTAAGTCTTTCTGAGCACGAGAAATCGCGAAATATAGTCATTTCTTCATTGCCGTCCAAAAACAACGCTTTTTTGCATTTCTGTCTCACTTTCTCTTAGAAACAATGATTTACATCAATCCTTTTACATAATTCTTGTTTCTCATGACATTTCTAACATTGCCCACAATTATCAACTTTCTAAGTCTTTCTGAGCAGGAGAAATCGCAAAACATAGTCATTTCTTCATTGCCGTCCAAAAACAACGCTTTTTTGCATTCCTGTCTCACTTTCTCTTAGAAACAATGATTTACATCAATCCTTTTACATAATTCTTGTTTCTCATGACATTTCTAACATTGCCCACAATTATCAACTTTCTAAGTCTTTCTGAGCACGAGAAATCGCGAAATATAGTCATTTCTTCATTGCCGTCCAAAAACAACGTTTTTTTGCATTTCTGTCTCACTTTCTCTTGTAAACAATGATTTACATCAATCCTTTTACATAATTCTTGTTTCTCATGACATTTCTAACATTGCCCACAATTATCAACTTTCTAAGTCTTTCTGAGCAGGAGAAATCGCAAAACATAGTCATTTCTTCATTGCCGTCCAAAAACAACGCTTTTTCTGCATTCCTGTCTCACTTTCTCTTAGAAACAATGATTTACATCAATCCTTTTACATAATTCTTGTTTCTCATGACATTTCTAACATTGCCCACAATTATCAACTTTCTAAGTCTTTCTGAGCAGGAGAAATCGCAAAACATAGTCATTTCTTCATTGTCGTCCAAAAACAATGCTTTTTTGCATTCCTGTCTCACTTTCTCTTAGAAACAATGATTTACATCAATCCTTTTACATAATTCTTGTTTCTCATGACATTTCTAACATTGCCCACAATTATCAACTTTCTAAGTCTTTCTGAGCAGGAGAATTTGCAAAACATAGTCATTTCTTCATTGCCGTACAAAAACAACTCTTTTTTGCATTCCTGTCTCACTTTCTCTTGTAAACAATGATTTACATCAATCCTTTTACATAATTCTTGTTTCTCATGACATTTCTAACATTGCCCACAATTATCAACTTTCTAAGTCTTTCTGAGCACGAGAAATTGCAAAACATAGTCATTTCTTCATTGCCGTCCAAAAACAACGCTTTTTTGCATTCCTGTCTCACTTTCTCTTAGAAACAATGATTTACATCAATCCTTTTACATAATTCTTGTTTCTCATGACATTTCTAACATTGCCCACAATTATCAACTTTCTAAGTCTTTCTGAGCAGGAGAAATTGCAAAACATAGTCATTTCTTCATTGCCGTACAAAAACAACGCTTTTTTGCATTCCTGTCTCACTTTCTCTTGTAAACAATGATTTACATCAATACTTTTACATAATTCTTGTTTCTCATGACATTTCTAACATTGCCCACAATTATCAACTTTCTAAGTCTTTCTGAGCACGAGAAATTGCAAAACATAGTCATTTCTTCATTGCCGTCCAAAAACAACACTTTTTTGCATTCCTGTCTCACTTTCTCTTAGAAACAATGATTTACATCAATCCTTTTACATAATTCTTGTTTCTCATGACATTTCTAATATTGCCCACAATTATCAACTTTCTAAGTCTTTCTGAGCAGGAGAAATCGCAAAACATAGTCATTTCTTCATTGCCGTCCAAAAACAACGCTTTTTTGCATTCCTGTCTCACTTTCTCTTAGAAACAATGATTTACATCAATCCTTTTACATAATTCTTGTTTCTCATGACATTTCTAACATTGCCCACAATTATCAACTTTCTAAGTCTTTCTGAACAGGAGAAATTGCAAAACATAGTCATTTCTTCATTGCCGTACAAAAACAACGCTTTTTTGCATTCCTGTCTCACTTTCTCTTGTAAACAATGATTTACATCAATACTTTTACATAATTCTTGTTTCTCATGACATTTCTAACATTGCCCACAATTATCAACTTTCTAAGTCTTTCTGAGCAGGAGAAATCGCAAAACATAGTAATTTCTTCGTTGTCGTCCAAAAACAATGCTTTTTTGCATTCCTGTCTCACTTTCTCTTAGAAACAATGATTTACATCAATCCTTTTACATAATTCTTGTTTCTCATGACATTTCTAACATTGCCCACAATTATCAACTTTCTAAGTCTTTCTGAGCAGGAGAATTTGCAAAACATAGTCATTTCTTCATTGCCGTACAAAAACAACTCTTTTTTGCATTCCTGTCTCACTTTCTCTTAGAAACAATGATTTACATCAATCCTTTTACATAATTCTTGTTTCTCATGACATTTCTAACATTGCCCACAATTATCAACTTTCTAAGTCTTTCTGAACAGGAGAAATTGCAAAACATAGTCATTTCTTCATTGCCGTCCAAAAACAACGCTTTTTTGCATTTCTGTCTCACTTTCCCTTGTAAACAATGATTTACATCAATCCTTTTACATAATTCTTGTTTCTCATGACATTTCTAACATTGCCCACAATTATCAACTTTCTAAGTCTTTCTGAGCAGGAGAAATCGCAAAACATAGTCATTTCTTCATTGCCGTCCAAAAACAACGCTTTTTTGCATTCCTGTCTCACTTTCTCTTAGAAACAATGATTTACATCAATCCTTTTACATAATTCTTGTTTCTCATGACATTTCTAACATTGCCCACAATTATCAACTTTCTAAGTCTTTCTGAGCACGAGAAATCGCGAAATATAGTCATTTCTTCATTGCCGTCCAAAAACAACGCTTTTTTGCATTCCTGTCTCACTTTCTCTTGTAAACAATGATTTACATCAATCCTTTTACATAATTCTTGTTTCTCATGACATTTCTAACATTGCCCACAATTATCAACTTTCTAAGTCTTTCTGAGCAGGAGAAATTGCAAAACATAGTCATTTCTTCATTGCCGTCCAAAAACAACGCTTTTTTGCATTCCTGTCTCACTTTCTCTTAGAAACAATGATTTACATCAATCCTTTTACATAATTCTTGTTTCTCATGACATTTCTAATATTGCCCACAATTATCAACTTTCTAAGTCTTTCTGAGCACGAGAAATAGCGAAATATAGTCATTTCTTCATTGCCGTCCAAAAACAACGCTTTTTTGCATTTCTGTCTCACTTTCTCTTGTAAACAATGATTTACATCAATCCTTTTACATAATTCTTGTTTCTCATGACATTTCTAACATTGCCCACAATTATCAACTTTCTAAGTCTTTCTGAGCAGGAGAAATCGCAAAACATAGTCATTTCTTCATTGCCGTCCAAAAACAACGCTTTTTTGCATTCCTGTCTCACTTTCTCTTAGAAACAATGATTTACATCAATCCTTTTACATAATTCTTGTTTCTCATGACATTTCTAACATTGCCCACAATTATCAACTTTCTAAGTCTTTCTGAACAGGAGAAATTGCAAAACATAGTCATTTCTTCATTGCCGTCCAAAAACAACGCTTTTTTGCATTCCTGTCTCACTTTCTCTTAGAAACAATGATTTACATCAATCCTTTTACATAATTCTTGTTTCTCATGACATTTCTAACATTGCCCACAATTATCAACTTTCTAAGTCTTTCTGAGCAGGAGAAATTGCAAAACATAGTAATTTCTTCATTGCCGTCCAAAAACAACGCTTTTTTGCATTCCTGTCTCACTTTCTCTTAGAAACAATGATTTACATCAATCCTTTTACATAATTCTTGTTTCTCATGACATTTCTAACATTGCCCACAATTATCAACTTTCTAAGTCTTTCTGAACAGGAGAAATTGCAAAACATAGTCATTTCTTCATTGCCGTCCAAAAACAACGCTTTTTTGCATTCCTGTCTCACTTTCTCTTAGAAACAATGATTTACATCAATCCTTTTACATAATTCTTGTTTCTCATGACATTTCTAACATTGCCCACAATTATCAACTTTCTAAGTCTTTCTGAGCACGAGAAATCGCGAAATATAGTCATTTCTTCATTGCCGTCCAAAAACAACGCTTTTTTGCATTCCTGTCTCACTTTCTCTTAGAAACAATGATTTACATCAATCCTTTTACATAATTCTTGTTTCTCATGACATTTCTAACATTGCCCACAATTATCAACTTTCTAAGTCTTTCTGAACAGGAGAAATTGCAAAACATAGTCATTTCTTCATTGCCGTCCAAAAACAACGCTTTTTTGCATTCCTGTCTCACTTTCTCTTAGAAACAATGATTTACATCAATCCTTTTACATAATTCTTGTTTCTCATGACATTTCTAACATTGCCCACAATTATCAACTTTCTAAGTCTTTCTGAGCAGGAGAAATCGCAAAACATAGTCATTTCTTCATTGCCGTCCAAAAACAACGCTTTTTTGCATTCCTGTCTCACTTTCTCTTAGAAACAATGATTTACATCAATCCTTTTACATAATTCTTGTTTCTCATGACATTTCTAACATTGCCCACAATTATCAACTTTCTAAGTCTTTCTGAGCACGAGAAATAGCGAAATATAGTCATTTCTTCATTGCCGTCCAAAAACAACGCTTTTTTGCATTTCTGTCTCACTTTCTCTTGTAAACAATGATTTACATCAATCCTTTTACATAATTCTTGTTTCTCATGACATTTCTAACATTGCCCACAATTATCAACTTTCTAAGTCTTTCTGAGCAGGAGAAATCGCAAAACATAGTCATTTCTTCATTGCCGTCCAAAAACAACGCTTTTTTGCATTCCTGTCTCACTTTCTCTTAGAAACAATGATTTACATCAATCCTTTTACATAATTCTTGTTTCTCATGACATTTCTAACATTGCCCACAATTATCAACTTTCTAAGTCTTTCTGAACAGGAGAAATTGCAAAACATAGTCATTTCTTCATTGCCGTCCAAAAACAACGCTTTTTTGCATTCCTGTCTCACTTTCTCTTAGAAACAATGATTTACATCAATCCTTTTACATAATTCTTGTTTCTCATGACATTTCTAACATTGCCCACAATTATCAACTTTCTAAGTCTTTCTGAGCAGGAGAAATTGCAAAACATAGTAATTTCTTCATTGCCGTCCAAAAACAACGCTTTTTTGCATTCCTGTCTCACTTTCTCTTAGAAACAATGATTTACATCAATCCTTTTACATAATTCTTGTTTCTCATGACATTTCTAACATTGCCCACAATTATCAACTTTCTAAGTCTTTCTGAGCAGGAGAAATTGCAAAACATAGTCATTTCTTCATTGCCGTACAAAAACAACGCTTTTTTGCATTCCTGTCTCACTTTCTCTTGTAAACAATGATTTACATCAATACTTTTACATAATTCTTGTTTCTCATGACATTTCTAACATTGCCCACAATTATCAACTTTCTAAGTCTTTCTGAGCACGAGAAATTGCAAAACATAGTCATTTCTTCATTGCCGTCCAAAAACAACGCTTTTTTGCATTCCTGTCTCACTTTCTCTTAGAAACAATGATTTACATCAATCCTTTTACATAATTCTTGTTTCTCATGACATTTCTAACATTGCCCACAATTATCAACTTTCTAAGTCTTTCTGAGCAGGAGAAATCGCAAAACATAGTCATTTCTTCATTGCCGTCCAAAAACAACGCTTTTTTGCATTCCTGTCTCACTTTCTCTTAGAAACAATGATTTACATCAATCCTTTTACATAATTCTTGTTTCTCATGACATTTCTAACATTGCCCACAATTATCAACTTTCTAAGTCTTTCTGAGCAGGAGAAATCGCAAAACATAGTCATTTCTTCATTGCCGTCCAAAAACAACGCTTTTTTGCATTCCTGTCTCACTTTCTCTTAGAAACAATGATTTACATCAATCCTTTTACATAATTCTTGTTTCTCATGACATTTCTAACATTGCCCACAATTATCAACTTTCTAAGTCTTTCTGAGCAGGAGAAATTGCAAAACATAGTCATTTCTTCATTGCCGTACAAAAACAACGCTTTTTTGCATTCCTGTCTCACTTTCTCTTGTAAACAATGATTTACATCAATACTTTTACATAATTCTTGTTTCTCATGACATTTCTAACATTGCCCACAATTATCAACTTTCTAAGTCTTTCTGAGCACGAGAAATTGCAAAACATAGTCATTTCTTCATTGCCGTCCAAAAACAACACTTTTTTGCATTCCTGTCTCACTTTCTCTTAGAAACAATGATTTACATCAATCCTTTTACATAATTCTTGTTTCTCATGACATTTCTAATATTGCCCACAATTATCAACTTTCTAAGTCTTTCTGAGCAGGAGAAATCGCAAAACATAGTCATTTCTTCATTGCCGTCCAAAAACAACGCTTTTTTGCATTCCTGTCTCACTTTCTCTTAGAAACAATGATTTACATCAATCCTTTTACATAATTCTTGTTTCTCATGACATTTCTAACATTGCACACAATTATCAACTTTCTAAGTCTTTCTGAACAGGAGAAATTGCAAAACATAGTCATTTCTTCATTGCCGTACAAAAACAACGCTTTTTTGCATTCCTGTCTCACTTTCTCTTGTAAACAATGATTTACATCAATACTTTTACATAATTCTTGTTTCTCATGACATTTCTAACATTGCCCACAATTATCAACTTTCTAAGTCTTTCTGAGCAGGAGAAATCGCAAAACATAGTAATTTCTTCGTTGTCGTCCAAAAACAATGCTTTTTTGCATTCCTGTCTCACTTTCTCTTAGAAACAATGATTTACATCAATCCTTTTACATAATTCTTGTTTCTCATGACATTTCTAACATTGCCCACAATTATCAACTTTCTAAGTCTTTCTGAGCAGGAGAATTTGCAAAACATAGTCATTTCTTCATTGCCGTACAAAAACAACTCTTTTTTGCATTCCTGTCTCACTTTCTCTTAGAAACAATGATTTACATCAATCCTTTTACATAATTCTTGTTTCTCATGACATTTCTAACATTGCCCACAATTATCAACTTTCTAAGTCTTTCTGAACAGGAGAAATTGCAAAACATAGTCATTTCTTCATTGCCGTCCAAAAACAACGCTTTTTTGCATTTCTGTCTCACTTTCCCTTGTAAACAATGATTTACATCAATCCTTTTACATAATTCTTGTTTCTCATGACATTTCTAACATTGCCCACAATTATCAACTTTCTAAGTCTTTCTGAGCAGGAGAAATCGCAAAACATAGTCATTTCTTCATTGCCGTCCAAAAACAACGCTTTTTTGCATTCCTGTCTCACTTTCTCTTAGAAACAATGATTTACATCAATCCTTTTACATAATTCTTGTTTCTCATGACATTTCTAACATTGCCCACAATTATCAACTTTCTAAGTCTTTCTGAGCACGAGAAATCGCGAAATATAGTCATTTCTTCATTGCCGTCCAAAAACAACGCTTTTTTGCATTCCTGTCTCACTTTCTCTTGTAAACAATGATTTACATCAATCCTTTTACATAATTCTTGTTTCTCATGACATTTCTAACATTGCCCACAATTATCAACTTTCTAAGTCTTTCTGAGCAGGAGAAATTGCAAAACATAGTCATTTCTTCATTGCCGTCCAAAAACAACGCTTTTTTGCATTCCTGTCTCACTTTCTCTTAGAAACAATGATTTACATCAATCCTTTTACATAATTCTTGTTTCTCATGACATTTCTAACATTGCCCACAATTATCAACTTTCTAAGTCTTTCTGAGCAGGAGAAATTGCAAAACATAGTCATTTCTTCATTGCCGTCCAAAAACAACGCTTTTTTGCATTCCTGTCTCACTTTCTCTTAGAAACAATGATTTACATCAATCCTTTTACATAATTCTTGTTTCTCATGACATTTCTAACATTGCCCACAATTATCAACTTTCTAAGTCTTTCTGAGCACGAGAAATAGCGAAATATAGTCATTTCTTCATTGCCGTCCAAAAACAACGCTTTTTTGCATTTCTGTCTCACTTTCTCTTGTAAACAATGATTTACATCAATCCTTTTACATAATTCTTGTTTCTCATGACATTTCTAACATTGCCCACAATTATCAACTTTCTAAGTCTTTCTGAGCAGGAGAAATCGCAAAACATAGTCATTTCTTCATTGCCGTCCAAAAACAACGCTTTTTTGCATTCCTGTCTCACTTTCTCTTAGAAACAATGATTTACATCAATCCTTTTACATAATTCTTGTTTCTCATGACATTTCTAACATTGCCCACAATTATCAACTTTCTAAGTCTTTCTGAACAGGAGAAATTGCAAAACATAGTCATTTCTTCATTGCCGTCCAAAAACAACGCTTTTTTGCATTCCTGTCTCACTTTCTCTTAGAAACAATGATTTACATCAATCCTTTTACATAATTCTTGTTTCTCATGACATTTCTAACATTGCCCACAATTATCAACTTTCTAAGTCTTTCTGAGCAGGAGAAATTGCAAAACATAGTAATTTCTTCATTGCCGTCCAAAAACAACGCTTTTTTGCATTCCTGTCTCACTTTCTCTTAGAAACAATGATTTACATCAATCCTTTTACATAATTCTTGTTTCTCATGACATTTCTAACATTGCCCACAATTATCAACTTTCTAAGTCTTTCTGAACAGGAGAAATTGCAAAACATAGTCATTTCTTCATTGCCGTCCAAAAACAACGCTTTTTTGCATTCCTGTCTCACTTTCTCTTAGAAACAATGATTTACATCAATCCTTTTACATAATTCTTGTTTCTCATGACATTTCTAACATTGCCCACAATTATCAACTTTCTAAGTCTTTCTGAGCACGAGAAATCGCGAAATATAGTCATTTCTTCATTGCCGTCCAAAAACAACGCTTTTTTGCATTCCTGTCTCACTTTCTCTTAGAAACAATGATTTACATCAATCCTTTTACATAATTCTTGTTTCTCATGACATTTCTAACATTGCCCACAATTATCAACTTTCTAAGTCTTTCTGAACAGGAGAAATTGCAAAACATAGTCATTTCTTCATTGCCGTCCAAAAACAACGCTTTTTTGCATTCCTGTCTCACTTTCTCTTAGAAACAATGATTTACATCAATCCTTTTACATAATTCTTGTTTCTCATGACATTTCTAACATTGCCCACAATTATCAACTTTCTAAGTCTTTCTGAGCAGGAGAAATCGCAAAACATAGTCATTTCTTCATTGCCGTCCAAAAACAACGCTTTTTTGCATTCCTGTCTCACTTTCTCTTAGAAACAATGATTTACATCAATCCTTTTACATAATTCTTGTTTCTCATGACATTTCTAACATTGCCCACAATTATCAACTTTCTAAGTCTTTCTGAGCACGAGAAATAGCGAAATATACTCATTTCTTCATTGCCGTCCAAAAACAACGCTTTTTTGCATTTCTGTCTCACTTTCTCTTGTAAACAATGATTTACATCAATCCTTTTACATAATTCTTGTTTCTCATGACATTTCTAACATTGCCCACAATTATCAACTTTCTAAGTCTTTCTGAGCAGGAGAAATCGCAAAACATAGTCATTTCTTCATTGCCGTCCAAAAACAACGCTTTTTTGCATTCCTGTCTCACTTTCTCTTAGAAACAATGATTTACATCAATCCTTTTACATAATTCTTGTTTCTCATGACATTTCTAACATTGCCCACAATTATCAACTTTCTAAGTCTTTCTGAACAGGAGAAATTGCAAAACATAGTCATTTCTTCATTGCCGTCCAAAAACAACGCTTTTTTGCATTCCTGTCTCACTTTCTCTTAGAAACAATGATTTACATCAATCCTTTTACATAATTCTTGTTTCTCATGACATTTCTAACATTGCCCACAATTATCAACTTTCTAAGTCTTTCTGAGCAGGAGAAATTGCAAAACATAGTAATTTCTTCATTGCCGTCCAAAAACAACGCTTTTTTGCATTCCTGTCTCACTTTCTCTTAGAAACAATGATTTACATCAATCCTTTTACATAATTCTTGTTTCTCATGACATTTCTAACATTGCCCACAATTATCAACTTTCTAAGTCTTTCTGAACAGGAGAAATTGCAAAACATAGTCATTTCTTCATTGCCGTCCAAAAACAACGCTTTTTTGCATTCCTGTCTCACTTTCTCTTAGAAACAATGATTTACATCAATCCTTTTACATAATTCTTGTTTCTCATGACATTTCTAACATTGCCCACAATTATCAACTTTCTAAGTCTTTCTGAGCACGAGAAATCGCGAAATATAGTCATTTCTTCATTGCCGTCCAAAAACAACGCTTTTTTGCATTTCTGTCTCACTTTCTCTTAGAAACAATGATTTACATCAATCCTTTTACATAATTCTTGTTTCTCATGACATTTCTAACATTGCCCACAATTATCAACTTTCTAAGTCTTTCTGAGCAGGAGAAATCGCAAAACATAGTCATTTCTTCATTGCCGTCCAAAAACAACGCTTTTTTGCATTCCTGTCTCACTTTCTCTTAGAAACAATGATTTACATCAATCCTTTTACATAATTCTTGTTTCTCATGACATTTCTAACATTGCCCACAATTATCAACTTTCTAAGTCTTTCTGAACAGGAGAAATCGCAAAACATAGTCATTTCTTCATTGCCGTCCAAAAACAACGCTTTTTTGCATTCCTGTCTCACTTTCTCTTAGAAACAATGATTTACATCAATCCTTTTACATAATTCTTGTTTCTCATGACATTTCTAACATTGCACACAATTATCAACTTTCTAAGTCTTTCTGAGCAGGAGAAATCGCAAAACATAGTCATTTCTTCATTGCCGTCCAAAAACAACGCTTTTTTGCATTCCTGTCTCACTTTCTCTTAGAAACAATGATTTACATCAATCCTTTTACATAATTCTTGTTTCTGATGACATTTCTAACATTGCCCACAATTATCAATTTTCTAAGTCTTTCTGAGCAGGAGAAATTGCAAAACATAGTCATTTCTTCATTGCCGTCCAAAAACAACGCTTTTTTGCATTCCTGTCTCACTTACTCTTAGAAACAATGATTTACATCAATCCTTTTACATAATTCTTTTACATAATTCTTGTTTCTCATGACATTTCTAACATTGCCCACAATTATCAACTTTCTAAGTCTTTCTGAGCAGGAGAAATCGCAAAACATAGTCATTTCTTCATTGCCGTCCAAAAACAACGCTTTTTTGCATTCCTGTCTCACTTTCTCTTAGAAACAATGATTTACATCAATCCTTTTACATAATTCTTGTTTCTCATGACATTTCTAACATTGCCCACAATTATCAACTTTCTAAGTCTTTCTGAACAGGAGAAATTGCAAAACATAGTCATTTCTTCATTGCCGTACAAAAACAACGCTTTTTTGCATTCCTGTCTCACTTTCTCTTAGAAACAATGATTTACATCAATCCTTTTACATAATTCTTGTTTCTCATGACATTTCTAACATTGCCCACAATTATCAACTTTCTAAGTCTTTCTGAGCACGAGAAATCGCGAAATATAGTCATTTCTTCATTGCCGTCCAAAAACAACGCTTTTTTGAATTTCTGTCTCACTTTCTCTTGTAAACAATGATTTACATCAATCCTTTTACATAATTCTTGTTTCTCATGACATTTCTAACATTGCCCACAATTATCAACTTTCTAAGTCTTTCTGAGCAGGAGAAATCGCAAAACATAGTCATTTCTTCATTGCCGTCCAAAAACAACGCTTTTTTGCATTCCTGTCTCACTTTCTCTTATAAACAATGATTTACATCAATCCTTTTACATAATTCTTGTTTCTCATGACATTTCTAACATTACCCACAATTATCAACTTTCTAAGTCTTTCTGAGCACGAGAAATCGCAAAACATAGTCATTTCTTCATTGTCGTCCAAAAACAATGCTTTTTTGCATTCCTGTCTCACTTTCTCTTAGAAACAATGATTTACATCAATCCTTTTACATAATTCTTGTTTCTGATGACATTTCTAACATTGCCCACAATTATCAATTTTCTAAGTCTTTCTGAGCAGGAGAAATTGCAAAACATAGTCATTTCTTCATTGCCGTCCAAAAACAACGCTTTTTTGCATTCCTGTCTCACTTACTCTTAGAAACAATGATTTACATCAATCCTTTTACATAATTCTTTTACATAATTCTTGTTTCTCATGACATTTCTAACATTGCCCACAATTATCAACTTTCTAAGTCTTTCTGAGCAGGAGAAATCGCAAAACATAGTCATTTCTTCATTGCCGTCCAAAAACAACGCTTTTTTGCATTCCTGTCTCACTTTCTCTTAGAAACAATGATTTACATCAATCCTTTTACATAATTCTTGTTTCTCATGACATTTCTAACATTGCCCACAATTATCAACTTTCTAAGTCTTTCTGAACAGGAGAAATTGCAAAACATAGTCATTTCTTCATTGCCGTACAAAAACAACGCTTTTTTGCATTTCTGTCTCACTTTCTCTTGTAAACAATGATTTACATCAATCCTTTTACATAATTCTTGTTTCTCATGACATTTCTAACATTGCCCACAATTATCAACTTTCTAAGTCTTTCTGAGCAGGAGAAATCGCAAAACATAGTCATTTCTTCATTGCCGTCCAAAAACAACGCTTTTTTGCATTCCTGTCTCACTTTCTCTTATAAACAATGATTTACATCAATCCTTTTACATAATTCTTGTTTCTCATGACATTTCTAACATTGCCCACAATTATCAACTTTCTAAGTCTTTCTGAGCACGAGAAATCGCAAAACATAGTCATTTCTTCATTGTCGTCCAAAAACAATGCTTTTTTGCATTCCTGTCTCACTTTCTCTTAGAAACAATGATTTACATCAATCCTTTTACATAATTCTTGTTTCTCATGACATTTCTAACATTGCCCACAATTATCAACTTTCTAAGTCTTTCTGAGCAGGAGAAATCGCAAAACATAGTCATTTCTTCATTGTCGTACAAAAACAATGCTTTTTTGCATTCCTGTCTCACTTTCTCTTAGAAACAATGATTTACATCAATCCTTTTACATAATTCTTGTTTCTCATGACATTTCTAACATTGCCCACAATTATCAACTTTCTAAGTCTTTCTGAGCAGGAGAAATCGCAAAACATAGTCATTTCTTCATTGTCGTCCAAAAACAATGCTTTTTTGCATTCCTGTCTCACTTTCTCTTAGAAACAATGATTTACATCAATCCTTTTACATAATTCTTGTTTCTCATGACATTTCTAACATTGCCCACAATTATCAACTTTCTAAGTCTTTCTGAGCAGGAGAATTTGCAAAACATAGTCATTTCTTCATTGCCGTCCAAAAACAACGCTTTTTTGCATTCCTGTCTCACTTTCTCTTAGAAACAATGATTTACATCAATCCTTTTACATAATTCTTGTTTCTCATGACATTTCTAATATTGCCCACAATTATCAACTTTCTAAGTCTTTCTGAGCAGGAGAAATCGCAAAACATAGTCATTTCTTCATTGCCGTCCAAAAACAACGCTTTTTTGCATTCCTGTCTCACTTTCTCTTAGAAACAATGATTTACATCAATCCTTTTACATAATTCTTGTTTCTCATGACATTTCTAACATTGCCCACAATTATCAACTTTCTAAGTCTTTCTGAGCAGGAGAAATCGCAAAACATAGTCATTTCTTCATTGCCGTCCAAAAACAACGCTTTTTTGCATTCCTGTCTCACTTTCTCTTAGAAACAATGATTTACATCAATCCTTTTACATAATTCTTGTTTCTCATGACATTTCTAACATTGCCCACAATTATCAACTTTCTAAGTCTTTCTGAGCAGGAGAAATCGCAAAACATAGTCATTTCTTCATTGCCGTCCAAAAACAACGCTTTTTTGCATTCCTGTCTCACTTTCTCTTAGAAACAATGATTTACATCAATCCTTTTACATAATTCTTGTTTCTGATGACATTTCTAACATTGCCCACAATTATCAACTTTCTAAGTCTTTCTGAACAGGAGAAATTGCAAAACATAGTCATTTCTTCATTGCCGTACAAAAACAACGCTTTTTTGCATTCCTGTCTCACTTTCTCTTAGAAACAATGATTTACATCAATCCTTTTACATAATTCTTGTTTCTCATGACATTTCTAACATTGCCCACAATTATCAACTTTCTAAGTCTTTCTGAGCACGAGAAATCGCGAAATATAGTCATTTCTTCATTGCCGTCCAAAAACAACGCTTTTTTGCATTTCTGTCTCACTTTCTCTTGTAAACAATGATTTACATCAATCCTTTTACATAATTCTTGTTTCTCATGACATTTCTAACATTGCCCACAATTATCAACTTTCTAAGTCTTTCTGAGCAGGAGAAATCGCAAAACATAGTCATTTCTTCATTGCCGTCCAAAAACAACGCTTTTTTGCATTCCTGTCTCACTTTCTCTTAGAAACAATGATTTACATCAATCCTTTTACATAATTCTTGTTTCTCATGACATTTCTAACATTGCCCACAATTATCAACTTTCTAAGTCTTTCTGAGCAGGAGAAATCGCAAAACATAGTCATTTCTTCATTGTCGTCCAAAAACAATGTTTTTTTGCATTCCTGTCTCACTTTCTCTTAGAAACAATGATTTACATCAATCCTTTTACATAATTCTTGTTTCTCATGACATTTCTAACATTGCCCACAATTATCAACTTTCTAAGTCTTTCTGAGCAGGAGAAATCGCAAAACATAGTCATTTCTTCATTGTCGTCCAAAAACAATGCTTTTTTGCATTCCTGTCTCACTTTCTCTTAGAAACAATGATTTACATCAATCCTTTTACATAATTCTTGTTTCTCATGACATTTCTAACATTGCCCACAATTATCAACTTTCTAAGTCTTTCTGAGCACGAGAAATCGCGAAATATAGTCATTTCTTCATTGCCGTCCAAAAACAACGCTTTTTTGCATTTCTGTCTCACTTTCTCTTAGAAACAATGATTTACATCAATCCTTTTACATAATTCTTGTTTCTCATGACATTTCTAACATTGCCCACAATTATCAACTTTCTAAGTCTTTCTGAGCAGGAGAAATCGCAAAACATAGTCATTTCTTCATTGCCGTCCAAAAACAACGCTTTTTTGCATTCCTGTCTCACTTTCTCTTAGAAACAATGATTTACATCAATCCTTTTACATAATTCTTGTTTCTCATGACATTTCTAACATTGCCCACAATTATCAACTTTCTAAGTCTTTCTGAGCACGAGAAATCGCGAAATATAGTCATTTCTTCATTGCCGTCCAAAAACAACGTTTTTTTGCATTTCTGTCTCACTTTCTCTTGTAAACAATGATTTACATCAATCCTTTTACATAATTCTTGTTTCTCATGACATTTCTAACATTGCCCACAATTATCAACTTTCTAAGTCTTTCTGAGCAGGAGAAATCGCAAAACATAGTCATTTCTTCATTGCCGTCCAAAAACAACGCTTTTTCTGCATTCCTGTCTCACTTTCTCTTAGAAACAATGATTTACATCAATCCTTTTACATAATTCTTGTTTCTCATGACATTTCTAACATTGCCCACAATTATCAACTTTCTAAGTCTTTCTGAGCAGGAGAAATCGCAAAACATAGTCATTTCTTCATTGTCGTCCAAAAACAATGCTTTTTTGCATTCCTGTCTCACTTTCTTTTAGAAACAATGATTTACATCAATCCTTTTACATAATTCTTGTTTCTCATGACATTTCTAACATTGCCCACAATTATCAACTTTCTAAGTCTTTCTGAGCAGGAGAATTTGCAAAACATAGTCATTTCTTCATTGCCGTACAAAAACAACTCTTTTTTGCATTCCTGTCTCACTTTCTCTTGTAAACAATGATTTACATCAATCCTTTTACATAATTCTTGTTTCTCATGACATTTCTAACATTGCCCACAATTATCAACTTTCTAAGTCTTTCTGAGCACGAGAAATTGCAAAACATAGTCATTTCTTCATTGCCGTCCAAAAACAACGCTTTTTTGCATTCCTGTCTCACTTTCTCTTAGAAACAATGATTTACATCAATCCTTTTACATAATTCTTGTTTCTCATGACATTTCTAACATTGCCCACAATTATCAACTTTCTAAGTCTTTCTGAGCAGGAGAAATTGCAAAACATAGTCATTTCTTCATTGCCGTACAAAAACAACGCTTTTTTGCATTCCTGTCTCACTTTCTCTTGTAAACAATGATTTACATCAATACTTTTACATAATTCTTGTTTCTCATGACATTTCTAACATTGCCCACAATTATCAACTTTCTAAGTCTTTCTGAGCACGAGAAATTGCAAAACATAGTCATTTCTTCATTGCCGTCCAAAAACAACGCTTTTTTGCATTCCTGTCTCACTTTCTCTTAGAAACAATGATTTACATCAATCCTTTTACATAATTCTTGTTTCTCATGACATTTCTAATATTGCCCACAATTATCAACTTTCTAAGTCTTTCTGAGCAGGAGAAATCGCAAAACATAGTCATTTCTTCATTGCCGTCCAAAAACAACGCTTTTTTGCATTCCTGTCTCACTTTCTCTTAGAAACAATGATTTACATCAATCCTTTTACATAATTCTTGTTTCTCATGACATTTCTAACATTGCCCACAATTATCAACTTTCTAAGTCTTTCTGAGCAGGAGAAATCGCAAAACATAGTCATTTCTTCATTGCCGTCCAAAAACAACGCTTTTTTGCATTCCTGTCTCACTTTCTCTTAGAAACAATGATTTACATCAATCCTTTTACATAATTCTTGTTTCTCATGACATTTCTAACATTGCCCACAATTATCAACTTTCTAAGTCTTTCTGAGCAGGAGAAATTGCAAAACATAGTCATTTCTTCATTGCCGTACAAAAACAACGCTTTTTTGCATTCCTGTCTCACTTTCTCTTGTAAACAATGATTTACATCAATACTTTTACATAATTCTTGTTTCTCATGACATTTCTAACATTGCCCACAATTATCAACTTTCTAAGTCTTTCTGAGCACGAGAAATTGCAAAACATAGTCATTTCTTCATTGCCGTCCAAAAACAACGCTTTTTTGCATTCCTGTCTCACTTTCTCTTAGAAACAATGATTTACATCAATCCTTTTACATAATTCTTGTTTCTCATGACATTTCTAATATTGCCCACAATTATCAACTTTCTAAGTCTTTCTGAGCAGGAGAAATCGCAAAACATAGTCATTTCTTCATTGCCGTCCAAAAACAACGCTTTTTTGCATTCCTGTCTCACTTTCTCTTAGAAACAATGATTTACATCAATCCTTTTACATAATTCTTGTTTCTCATGACATTTCTAACATTGCCCACAGTTATCAACTTTCTAAGTCTTTCTGAGCAGGAGAAATTGCAAAACATAGTCATTTCTTCATTGCCGTACAAAAACAACGCTTTTTTGCATTCCTGTCTCACTTTCTCTTGTAAACAATGATTTACATCAATCCTTTTACATAATTCTTGTTTCTCATGACATTTCTAACATTGCCCACAATTATCAACTTTCTAAGTCTTTCTGAGCAGGAGAAATCGCAAAACATAGTCATTTCTTCATTGCCGTCCAAAAACAACGCTTTTTCTGCATTCCTGTCTCACTTTCTCTTAGAAACAATGATTTACATCAATCCTTTTACATAATTCTTGTTTCTCATGACATTTCTAACATTGCCCACAATTATCAACTTTCTAAGTCTTTCTGAGCAGGAGAAATTGCAAAACATAGTCATTTCTTCATTGCCGTACAAAAACAACGCTTTTTTGCATTCCTGTCTCACTTTCTCTTGTAAACAATGATTTACATCAATACTTTTACATAATTCTTGTTTCTCATGACATTTCTAACATTGCCCACAATTATCAACTTTCTAAGTCTTTCTGAGCACGAGAAATTGCAAAACATAGTCATTTCTTCATTGCCGTCCAAAAACAACGCTTTTTTGCATTCCTGTCTCACTTTCTCTTAGAAACAATGATTTACATCAATCCTTTTACATAATTCTTGTTTCTCATGACATTTCTAATATTGCCCACAATTATCAACTTTCTAAGTCTTTCTGAGCAGGAGAAATCGCAAAACATAGTCATTTCTTCATTGCCGTCCAAAAACAACGCTTTTTTGCATTCCTGTCTCACTTTCTCTTAGAAACAATGATTTACATCAATCCTTTTACATAATTCTTGTTTCTCATGACATTTCTAACATTGCCCACAATTATCAACTTTCTAAGTCTTTCTGAGCAGGAGAAATCGCAAAACATAGTCATTTCTTCATTGCCGTCCAAAAACAACGCTTTTTTGCATTCCTGTCTCACTTTCTCTTAGAAACAATGATTTACATCAATCCTTTTACATAATTCTTGTTTCTCATGACATTTCTAACATTGCCCACAATTATCAACTTTCTAAGTCTTTCTGAGCAGGAGAAATTGCAAAACATAGTCATTTCTTCATTGCCGTACAAAAACAACGCTTTTTTGCATTCCTGTCTCACTTTCTCTTGTAAACAATGATTTACATCAATACTTTTACATAATTCTTGTTTCTCATGACATTTCTAACATTGCCCACAATTATCAACTTTCTAAGTCTTTCTGAGCACGAGAAATTGCAAAACATAGTCATTTCTTCATTGCCGTCCAAAAACAACGCTTTTTTGCATTCCTGTCTCACTTTCTCTTAGAAACAATGATTTACATCAATCCTTTTACATAATTCTTGTTTCTCATGACATTTCTAATATTGCCCACAATTATCAACTTTCTAAGTCTTTCTGAGCAGGAGAAATCGCAAAACATAGTCATTTCTTCATTGCCGTCCAAAAACAACGCTTTTTTGCATTCCTGTCTCACTTTCTCTTAGAAACAATGATTTACATCAATCCTTTTACATAATTCTTGTTTCTCATGACATTTCTAACATTGCCCACAATTATCAACTTTCTAAGTCTTTCTGAGCAGGAGAAATTGCAAAACATAGTCATTTCTTCATTGCCGTACAAAAACAACGCTTTTTTGCATTCCTGTCTCACTTTCTCTTGTAAACAATGATTTACATCAATCCTTTTACATAATTCTTGTTTCTCATGACATTTCTAACATTGCCCACAATTATCAACTTTCTAAGTCTTTCTGAGCAGGAGAAATCGCAAAACATAGTCATTTCTTCATTGCCGTCCAAAAACAACGCTTTTTCTGCATTCCTGTCTCACTTTCTCTTAGAAACAATGATTTACATCAATCCTTTTACATAATTCTTGTTTCTCATGACATTTCTAACATTGCCCACAATTATCAACTTTCTAAGTCTTTCTGAGCAGGAGAATTTGCAAAACATAGTCATTTCTTCATTGCCGTACAAAAACAACTCTTTTTTGCATTCCTGTCTCACTTTCTCTTGTAAACAATGATTTACATCAATCCTTTTACATAATTCTTGTTTCTCATGACATTTCTAACATTGCCCACAATTATCAACTTTCTAAGTCTTTCTGAGCACGAGAAATTGCAAAACATAGTCATTTCTTCATTGCCGTCCAAAAACAACGCTTTTTTGCATTCCTGTCTCACTTTCTCTTAGAAACAATGATTTACATCAATCCTTTTACATAATTCTTGTTTCTCATGACATTTCTAACATTGCCCACAATTATCAACTTTCTAAGTCTTTCTGAGCAGGAGAAATCGCAAAACATAGTCATTTCTTCATTGCCGTCCAAAAACAACGCTTTTTTGCATTCCTGTCTCACTTTCTCTTAGAAACAATGATTTACATCAATCCTTTTACATAATTCTTGTTTCTCATGACATTTCTAACATTGCCCACAATTATCAACTTTCTAAGTCTTTCTGAGCAGGAGAAATTGCAAAACATAGTCATTTCTTCATTGCCGTACAAAAACAACGCTTTTTTGCATTCCTGTCTCACTTTCTCTTGTAAACAATGATTTACATCAATACTTTTACATAATTCTTGTTTCTCATGACATTTCTAACATTGCCCACAATTATCAACTTTCTAAGTCTTTCTGAGCACGAGAAATTGCAAAACATAGTCATTTCTTCATTGCCGTCCAAAAACAACGCTTTTTTGCATTCCTGTCTCACTTTCTCTTAGAAACAATGATTTACATCAATCCTTTTACATAATTCTTGTTTCTCATGACATTTCTAATATTGCCCACAATTATCAACTTTCTAAGTCTTTCTGAGCAGGAGAAATCGCAAAACATAGTCATTTCTTCATTGCCGTCCAAAAACAACGCTTTTTTGCATTCCTGTCTCACTTTCTCTTAGAAACAATGATTTACATCAATCCTTTTACATAATTCTTGTTTCTCATGACATTTCTAACATTGCCCACAATTATCAACTTTCTAAGTCTTTCTGAGCAGGAGAAATTGCAAAACATAGTCATTTCTTCATTGCCGTACAAAAACAACGCTTTTTTGCATTCCTGTCTCACTTTCTCTTGTAAACAATGATTTACATCAATACTTTTACATAATTCTTGTTTCTCATGACATTTCTAACATTGCCCACAATTATCAACTTTCTAAGTCTTTCTGAGCACGAGAAATTGCAAAACATAGTCATTTCTTCATTGCCGTAAAAAAACAACGCTTTTTTGCATTCCTGTCTCACTTTCTCTTAGAAACAATGATTTACATCAATCCTTTTACATAATTCTTGTTTCTCATGACATTTCTAATATTGCCCACAATTATCAACTTTCTAAGTCTTTCTGAGCAGGAGAAATCGCAAAACATAGTCATTTCTTCATTGCCGTCCAAAAACAACGCTTTTTTGCATTCCTGTCTCACTTTCTCTTAGAAACAATGATTTACATCAATCCTTTTACATAATTCTTGTTTCTCATGACATTTCTAACATTGCCCACAATTATCAACTTTCTAAGTCTTTCTGAGCAGGAGAAATTGCAAAACATAGTCATTTCTTCATTGCCGTACAAAAACAACGCTTTTTTGCATTCCTGTCTCACTTTCTCTTGTAAACAATGATTTACATCAATACTTTTACATAATTCTTGTTTCTCATGACATTTCTAACATTGCCCACAATTATCAACTTTCTAAGTCTTTCTGAGCACGAGAAATTGCAAAACATAGTCATTTCTTCATTGCCGTACAAAAACAACGCTTTTTTTGCATTCCTGTCTCACTTTCTCTTAGAAACAATGATTTACATCAATCCTTTTACATAATTCTTGTTTCTCATGACATTTCTAATATTGCCCACAATTATCAACTTTCTAAGTCTTTCTGAGCTGGAGAAATCGCAAAACATAGTCATTTCTTCATTGCCGTCCAAAAACAACGCTTTTTTGCATTCCTGTCTCACTTTCTCTTAGAAACAATGATTTACATCAATCCTTTTACATAATTCTTGTTTCTCATGACATTTCTAACATTGCCCACAATTATCAACTTTCTAAGTCTTTCTGAGCAGGAGAAATTGCAAAACATAGTCATTTCTTCATTGCCGTACAAAAACAACTCTTTTTTGCATTCCTGTCTCACTTTCTCTTGTAAACAATGATTTACATCAATCCTTTTACATAATTCTTGTTTCTCATGACATTTCTAACATTGCCCACAATTATCAACTTTCTAAGTCTTTCTGAGCAGGAGAAATTGCAAAACATAGTCATTTCTTCATTGCCGTCCAAAAACAACGCTTTTTTGCATTCCTGTCTCACTTTCTCTTGTAAACAATGATTTACATCAATACTTTTACATAATTCTTGTTTCTCATGACATTTCTAACATTGCCCACAATTATCAACTTTCTAAGTCTTTCTGAGCACGAGAAATTGCAAAACATAGTCATTTCTTCATTGCCGTACAAAAACAACGCTTTTTTGCATTCCTGTCTCACTTTCTCTTAGAAACAATGATTTACATCAATCCTTTTACATAATTCTTGTTTCTCATGACATTTCTAATATTGCCCACAATTATCAACTTTCTAAGTCTTTCTGAGCTGGAGAAATCGCAAAAACATAGTCATTTCTTCATTGCCGTCCAAAAACAACGCTTTTTTGCATTCCTGTCTCACTTTCTCTTAGAAACAATGATTTACATCAATCCTTTTACATAATTCTTGTTTCTCATGACATTTCTAACATTGCCCACAATTATCAACTTTCTAAGTCTTTCTGAGCAGGAGAAATTGCAAAACATAGTCATTTCTTCATTGCCGTACAAAAACAACTCTTTTTTGCATTCCTGTCTCACTTTCTCTTGTAAACAATGATTTACATCAATCCTTTTACATAATTCTTGTTTCTCATGACATTTCTAACATTGCCCACAATTATCAACTTTCTAAGTCTTTCTGAGCAGGAGAAATTGCAAAACATAGTCATTTCTTCATTGCCGTCCAAAAACAACGCTTTTTTGCATTCCTGTCTCACTTTCTCTTAGAAACAATGATTTACATCAATCCGTTTACATAATTCTTGTTTCTCATGACATTTCTAACATTGCCCACAATTATCAACTTTCTAAGTCTTTCTGAGCAGGAGAAATTGCAAAAACATAGTCATTTCTTCATTGCCGTCCAAAAACAACGCTTTTTTGCATTCCTGTCTCACTTTCTCTTAGAAACAATGATTTACATCAATCCTTTTACATAATTCTTGTTTCTCATGACATTTCTAATATTTCCCACAATTATCAACTTTCTAAGTCTTTCTGAGCAGGAGAAATCGCAAAACATAGTCATTTCTTCATTGCCGTCCAAAACAACGCTTTTTTGCATTCCTGTCTCACTTTCTCTTAGAAACAATGATTTACATCAATCCTTTTACATAATTCTTGTTTCTCATGACATTTCTAACATTGCCCACAATTATCAACTTTCTAAGTCTTTCTGAGCAGGAGAAATCGCAAAACATAGTCATTTCTTCATTGCCGTCCAAAAACAACGCTTTTTTGCATTCCTGTCTCACTTTCTCTTAGAAACAATGATTTACATCAATCCTTTTACATAATTCTTGTTTCTCATGACATTTCTAACATTGCCCACAATTATCAACTTTCTAAGTCTTTCTGAGCAGGAGAAATTGCAAAACATAGTCATTTCTTCATTGCCGTACAAAAACAACGCTTTTTTGCATTCCTGTCTCACTTTCTCTTGTAAACAATGATTTACATCAATACTTTTACATAATTCTTGTTTCTCATGACATTTCTAACATTGCCCACAATTATCAACTTTCTAAGTCTTTCTGAGCACGAGAAATTGCAAAACATAGTCATTTCTTCATTGCCGTCCAAAAACAACGCTTTTTTGCATTCCTGTCTCACTTTCTCTTAGAAACAATGATTACATCAATCCTTTTACATAATTCTTGTTTCTCATGACATTTCTAATATTGCCCACAATTATCAACTTTCTAAGTCTTTCTGAGCAGGAGAAATCGCAAAACATAGTCATTTCTTCATTGCCGTCCAAAAACAACGCTTTTTTGCATTCCTGTCTCACTTTCTCTTAGAAACAATGATTTACATCAATCCTT
This sequence comes from Mixophyes fleayi, assembly GCF_038048845.1. Taxonomy (NCBI): domain Eukaryota; kingdom Metazoa; phylum Chordata; class Amphibia; order Anura; family Limnodynastidae; genus Mixophyes; species Mixophyes fleayi. The sequence continues at coordinate 27,555 of NW_027448485.1, forward strand.
TTACATAATTCTTGTTTCTCATGACATTTCTAACATTGCCCACAATTATCAACTTTCTAAGTCTTTCTGAGCAGGAGAAATTGCAAAACATAGTCATTTCTTCATTGCTTTTTTGCATTCCTGTCTCACTTTCTCTTGTAAACAATGATTTACATCAATACTTTTACATAATTCTTGTTTCTCATGACATTTCTAACATTGCCCACAATTATCAACTTTCTAAGTCTTTCTGAGCACGAGAAATTGCAAAACATAGTCATTTCTTCATTGCCGTCCAAAAACAACGCTTTTTTGCATTCCTGTCTCACTTTCTCTTAGAAACAATGATTTACATCAATCCTTTTACATAATTCTTGTTTCTCATGACATTTCTAATATTGCCCACAATTATCAACTTTCTAAGTCTTTCTGAGCAGGAGAAATCGCAAAACATAGTCATTTCCTTCATTGCCGTCCAAAAACAACGCTTTTTTGCATTCCTGTCTCACTTTCTCTTAGAAACAATGATTTACATCAATCCTTTTACATAATTCTTGTTTCTCATGACATTTCTAACATTGCCCACAATTATCAACTTTCTAAGTCTTTCTGAGCAGGAGAAATTGCAAAACATAGTCATTTCTTCATTGCCGTACAAAAACAACGCTTTTTTTGCATTCCTGTCTCACTTTCTCTTGTAAACAATGATTTACATCAATACTTTTACATAATTCTTGTTTCTCATGACATTTCTAACATTGCCCACAATTATCAACTTTCTAAGTCTTTCTGAGCACGAGAAATTGCAAAACATAGTCATTTCTTCATTGCCGTACAAAAACAACGCTTTTTTGCATTCCTGTCTCACTTTCTCTTAGAAACAATGATTTACATCAATCCTTTTACATAATTCTTGTTTCTCATGACATTTCTAATATTGCCCACAATTATCAACTTTCTAAGTCTTTCTGAGCTGGAGAAATCGCAAAACATAGTCATTTCTTCATTGCCGTCCAAAAACAACGCTTTTTTGCATTCCTGTCACACTTTCTCTTAGAAACAATGATTTACATCAATCCTTTTACATAATTCTTGTTTCTCATGACATTTCTAACATTGCCCACAATTATCAACTTTCTAAGTCTTTCTGAGCAGGAGAAATTGCAAAACATAGTCATTTCTTCATTGCCGTACAAAAACAACTCTTTTTTGCATTCCTGTCTCACTTTCTCTTGTAAACAATGATTTACATCAATCCTTTTACATAATTCTTGTTTCTCATGACATTTCTAACATTGCCCACAATTATCAACTTTCTAAGTCTTTCTGAGCACGAGAAATTGCAAAACATAGTCATTTCTTCATTGCCGTCCAAAAACAACGCTTTTTTGCATTCCTGTCTCACTTTCTCTTAGAAACAATGATTTACATCAATCCGTTTACATAATTCTTGTTTCTCATGACATTTCTAACATTGCCCACAATTATCAACTTTCTAAGTCTTTCTGAGCAGGAGAAATTGCAAAACATAGTCATTTCTTCATTGCCGTACAAAAACAACGCTTTTTTGCATTCCTGTCTCACTTTCTCTTGTAAACAATGATTTACATTAATACTTTTACATAATTCTTGTTTCTCATGACATTTCTAACATTGCCCACAATTATCAACTTTCTAAGTCTTTCTGAGCACGAGAAATTGCAAAACATAGTCATTTCTTCATTGCCGTCCAAAAACAACGCTTTTTTGCATTCCTGTCTCACTTTCTCTTAGAAACAATGATTTACATCAATCCTTTTACATAATTCTTGTTTCTCATGACATTTCTAATATTGCCCACAATTATCAACTTTCTAAGTCTTTCTGAGCAGGAGAAATCGCAAAACATAGTCATTTCTTCATTGCCGTCCAAAAACAACGCTTTTTTGCATTCCTGTCTTACTTTCTCTTAGAAACAATGATTTACATCAATCCTTTTACATAATTCTTGTTTCTCATGACATTTCTAACATTGCCCACAATTATCAACTTTCTAAGTCTTTCTGAGCAGGAGAAATTGCAAAACATAATCATTTCTTCATTGCCGTACAGAACAACGCTTTTTTGCATTCCTGTCTCACTTTCTCTTGTAAACAATGATTTACATCAATACTTTTACATAATTCTTGTTTCTCATGACATTTCTAACATTGCCCACAATTATCAACTTTCTAAGTCTTTCTGAGCACGAGAAATTGCAAAACATAGTCATTTCTTCATTGCCGTCCAAAAACAACGCTTTTTTGCATTCCTGTCTCACTTTCTCTTAGAAACAATGATTTACATCAATCCTTTTACATAATTCTTGTTTCTCATGACATTTCTAATATTGCCCACAATTATCAACTTTCTAAGTCTTTCTGAGCAGGAGAAATCGCAAAACATAGTCATTTCTTCATTGCCGTCCAAAAACAACGCTTTTTTGCATTCCTGTCTTACCTTTCTCTTAGAAACAATGATTTACATCAATCCTTTTACATAATTCTTGTTTCTCATGACATTTCTAATATTGCCCACAATAATCAACTTTCTAAGTCTTTCTGAGCAGGAGAAATCGCAAAACATAGTCATTTCTTCATTGCCGTCCAAAAACAACGCTTTTTTGCATTCCTGTCTCACTTTCTCTTATAAACAATGATTTACATCAATCCTTTTACATAATTCTTGTTTCTCATGACATTTCTAACATTGCCCACAATTATCAACTTTCTAAGTCTTTCTGAGCACGAGAAATCGCAAAACATAGTCATTTCTTCATTGTCGTCCAAAAACAATGCTTTTTTGCATTCCTGTCTCACTTTCTCTTAGAAACAATGATTTACATCAATCCTTTTACATAATTCTTGTTTCTCATGACATTTCTAACATTGCCCACAATTATCAACTTTCTAAGTCTTTCTGAGCACGAGAAATTGCAAAACATAGTCATTTCTTCATTGCCGTCCAAAAACAACGCTTTTTTGCATTCCTGTCTCACTTTCTCTTAGAAACAATGATTTACATCAATCCTTTTACATAATTCTTGTTTCTCATGACATTTCTAACATTGCCCACAATTATCAACTTTCTAAGTCTTTCTGAGCAGGAGAAATTGCAAAACATAGTCATTTCTTCATTGCCGTCCAAAAACAACGCTTTTTTGCATTCCTGTCTCACTTTCTCTTAGAAACAATGATTTACATCAATCCTTTTACATAATTCTTGTTTCTCATGACATTTCTAACATTGCCCACAATTATCAACTTTCTAAGTCTTTCTGAGCAGGAGAAATCGCAAAACATAGTCATTTCTTCATTGTCGTCCAAAAACAATGCTTTTTTGCATTCCTGTCTCACTTTCTCTTAGAAACAATGATTTACATCAATCCTTTTACATAATTCTTGTTTCTCATGACATTTCTAACATTGCCCACAATTATCAACTTTCTAAGTCTTTCTGAGCAGGAGAAATCGCAAAACATAGTCATTTCTTCATTGTCGTCCAAAAACAATGCTTTTTTGCATTCCTGTCTCACTTTCTCTTAGAAACAATGATTTACATCAATCCTTTTACATAATTCTTGTTTCTCATGACATTTCTAACATTGCCCACAATTATCAACTTTCTAAGTCTTTCTGAGCAGGAGAATTTGCAAAACATAGTCATTTCTTCATTGCCGTCCAAAAACAACGCTTTTTTGCATTCCTGTCTCACTTTCTCTTAGAAACAATGATTTACATCAATCCTTTTACATAATTCTTGTTTCTCATGACATTTCTAATATTGCCCACAATTATCAACTTTCTAAGTCTTTCTGAGCAGGAGAAATCGCAAAACATAGTCATTTCTTCATTGCCGTCCAAAAACAACGCTTTTTTGCATTCCTGTCTCACTTTCTCTTAGAAACAATGATTTACATCAATCCTTTTACATAATTCTTGTTTCTCATGACATTTCTAACATTGCCCACAATTATCAACTTTCTAAGTCTTTCTGAGCAGGAGAAATCGCAAAACATAGTCATTTCTTCATTGCCGTCCAAAAACAACGCTTTTTTGCATTCCTGTCTCACTTTCTCTTAGAAACAATGATTTACATCAATCCTTTTACATAATTCTTGTTTCTCATGACATTTCTAACATTGCCCACAATTATCAACTTTCTAAGTCTTTCTGAGCAGGAGAAATCGCAAAACATAGTCATTTCTTCATTGCCGTCCAAAAACAACGCTTTTTTGCATTCCTGTCTCACTTTCTCTTAGAAACAATGATTTACATCAATCCTTTTACATAATTCTTGTTTCTGATGACATTTCTAACATTGCCCACAATTATCAACTTTCTAAGTCTTTCTGAACAGGAGAAATTGCAAAACATAGTCATTTCTTCATTGCCGTACAAAAACAACGCTTTTTTGCATTCCTGTCTCACTTTCTCTTAGAAACAATGATTTACATCAATCCTTTTACATAATTCTTGTTTCTCATGACATTTCTAACATTGCCCACAATTATCAACTTTCTAAGTCTTTCTGAGCACGAGAAATCGCGAAATATAGTCATTTCTTCATTGCCGTCCAAAAACAACGCTTTTTTGCATTTCTGTCTCACTTTCTCTTGTAAACAATGATTTACATCAATCCTTTTACATAATTCTTGTTTCTCATGACATTTCTAACATTGCCCACAATTATCAACTTTCTAAGTCTTTCTGAGCAGGAGAAATCGCAAAACATAGTCATTTCTTCATTGTCGTCCAAAAACAATGCTTTTTTGCATTCCTGTCTCACTTTCTCTTAGAAACAATGATTTACATCAATCCTTTTACATAATTCTTGTTTCTCATGACATTTCTAACATTGCCCACAATTATCAACTTTCTAAGTCTTTCTGAGCAGGAGAAATCGCAAAACATAGTCATTTCTTCATTGTCGTCCAAAAACAATGCTTTTTTGCATTCCTGTCTCACTTTCTCTTAGAAACAATGATTTACATCAATCCTTTTACATAATTCTTGTTTCTCATGACATTTCTAACATTGCCCACAATTATCAACTTTCTAAGTCTTTCTGAGCAGGAGAATTTGCAAAACATAGTCATTTCTTCATTGCCGTCCAAAAACAACGCTTTTTTGCATTCCTGTCTCACTTTCTCTTAGAAACAATGATTTACATCAATCCTTTTACATAATTCTTGTTTCTCATGACATTTCTAATATTGCCCACAATTATCAACTTTCTAAGTCTTTCTGAGCAGGAGAAATCGCAAAACATAGTCATTTCTTCATTGCCGTCCAAAAACAACGCTTTTTTGCATTCCTGTCTCACTTTCTCTTAGAAACAATGATTTACATCAATCCTTTTACATAATTCTTGTTTCTCATGACATTTCTAACATTGCCCACAATTATCAACTTTCTAAGTCTTTCTGAGCAGGAGAAATCGCAAAACATAGTCATTTCTTCATTGCCGTCCAAAAACAACGCTTTTTTGCATTCCTGTCTCACTTTCTCTTAGAAACAATGATTTACATCAATCCTTTTACATAATTCTTGTTTCTCATGACATTTCTAACATTGCCCACAATTATCAACTTTCTAAGTCTTTCTGAGCAGGAGAAATCGCAAAACATAGTCATTTCTTCATTGCCGTCCAAAAACAACGCTTTTTTGCATTCCTGTCTCACTTTCTCTTAGAAACAATGATTTACATCAATCCTTTTACATAATTCTTGTTTCTGATGACATTTCTAACATTGCCCACAATTATCAACTTTCTAAGTCTTTCTGAACAGGAGAAATTGCAAAACATAGTCATTTCTTCATTGCCGTACAAAAACAACGCTTTTTTGCATTCCTGTCTCACTTTCTCTTAGAAACAATGATTTACATCAATCCTTTTACATAATTCTTGTTTCTCATGACATTTCTAACATTGCCCACAATTATCAACTTTCTAAGTCTTTCTGAGCACGAGAAATCGCGAAATATAGTCATTTCTTCATTGCCGTCCAAAAACAACGCTTTTTTGCATTTCTGTCTCACTTTCTCTTGTAAACAATGATTTACATCAATCCTTTTACATAATTCTTGTTTCTCATGACATTTCTAACATTGCCCACAATTATCAACTTTCTAAGTCTTTCTGAGCAGGAGAAATCGCAAAACATAGTCATTTCTTCATTGCCGTCCAAAAACAACGCTTTTTTGCATTCCTGTCTCACTTTCTCTTAGAAACAATGATTTACATCAATCCTTTTACATAATTCTTGTTTCTCATGACATTTCTAACATTGCCCACAATTATCAACTTTCTAAGTCTTTCTGAGCAGGAGAAATCGCAAAACATAGTCATTTCTTCATTGTCGTCCAAAAACAATGTTTTTTTGCATTCCTGTCTCACTTTCTCTTAGAAACAATGATTTACATCAATCCTTTTACATAATTCTTGTTTCTCATGACATTTCTAACATTGCCCACAATTATCAACTTTCTAAGTCTTTCTGAGCAGGAGAAATCGCAAAACATAGTCATTTCTTCATTGTCGTCCAAAAACAATGCTTTTTTGCATTCCTGTCTCACTTTCTCTTAGAAACAATGATTTACATCAATCCTTTTACATAATTCTTGTTTCTCATGACATTTCTAACATTGCCCACAATTATCAACTTTCTAAGTCTTTCTGAGCAGGAGAAATCGCGAAATATAGTCATTTCTTCATTGCCGTCCAAAAACAACGTTTTTTTGCATTTCTGTCTCACTTTCTCTTAGAAACAATGATTTACATCAATCCTTTTACATAATTCTTGTTTCTCATGACATTTCTAACATTGCCCACAATTATCAACTTTCTAAGTCTTTCTGAGCAGGAGAAATCGCAAAACATAGTCATTTCTTCATTGCCGTCCAAAAACAACGCTTTTTTGCATTCCTGTCTCACTTTCTCTTAGAAACAATGATTTACATCAATCCTTTTACATAATTCTTGTTTCTCATGACATTTCTAACATTGCCCACAATTATCAACTTTCTAAGTCTTTCTGAGCACGAGAAATTGCAAAACATAGTCATTTCTTCATTGCCGTCCAAAAACAACGCTTTTTTGCATTCCTGTCTCACTTTCTCTTAGAAACAATGATTTACATCAATCCTTTTACATAATTCTTGTTTCTCATGACATTTCTAACATTGCCCACAATTATCAACTTTCTAAGTCTTTCTGAGCAGGAGAAATTGCAAAACATAGTCATTTCTTCATTGCCGTCCAAAAACAACGCTTTTTTGCATTCCTGTCTCACTTTCTCTTAGAAACAATGATTTACATCAATCCTTTTACATAATTCTTGTTTCTCATGACATTTCTAACATTGCCCACAATTATCAACTTTCTAAGTCTTTCTGAGCAGGAGAAATCGCAAAACATAGTCATTTCTTCATTGTCGTCCAAAAACAATGCTTTTTTGCATTCCTGTCTCACTTTCTCTTAGAAACAATGATTTACATCAATCCTTTTACATAATTCTTGTTTCTCATGACATTTCTAACATTGCCCACAATTATCAACTTTCTAAGTCTTTCTGAGCAGGAGAAATCGCAAAACATAGTCATTTCTTCATTGTCGTCCAAAAACAATGCTTTTTTGCATTCCTGTCTCACTTTCTCTTAGAAACAATGATTTACATCAATCCTTTTACATAATTCTTGTTTCTCATGACATTTCTAACATTGCCCACAATTATCAACTTTCTAAGTCTTTCTGAGCAGGAGAATTTGCAAAACATAGTCATTTCTTCATTGCCGTCCAAAAACAACGCTTTTTTGCATTCCTGTCTCACTTTCTCTTAGAAACAATGATTTACATCAATCCTTTTACATAATTCTTGTTTCTCATGACATTTCTAACATTGCCCACAATTATCAACTTTCTAAGTCTTTCTGAGCAGGAGAAATTGCAAAACATAATCATTTCTTCATTGCCGTACAGAAACAACGCTTTTTTGCATTCCTGTCTCACTTTCTCTTGTAAACAATGATTTACATCAATACTTTTACATAATTCTTGTTTCTCATGACATTTCTAACATTGCCCACAATTATCAACTTTCTAAGTCTTTCTGAGCACGAGAAATTGCAAAACATAGTCATTTCTTCATTGCCGTCCAAAAACAACGCTTTTTTGCATTCCTGTCTCACTTTCTCTTAGAAACAATGATTTACATCAATCCTTTTACATAATTCTTGTTTCTCATGACATTTCTAATATTGCCCACAATTATCAACTTTCTAAGTCTTTCTGAGCAGGAGAAATCGCAAAACATAGTCATTTCTTCATTGCCGTCCAAAAACAACGCTTTTTTGCATTCCTGTCTTACTTTCTCTTAGAAACAATGATTTACATCAATCCTTTTACATAATTCTTGTTTCTCATGACATTTCTAATATTGCCCACAATTATCAACTTTCTAAGTCTTTCTGAGCAGGAGAAATCGCAAAACATAGTCATTTCTTCATTGCCGTCCAAAAACAACGCTTTTTTGCATTCCTGTCTCACTTTCTCTTATAAACAATGATTTACATCAATCCTTTTACATAATTCTTGTTTCTCATGACATTTCTAACATTGCCCACAATTATCAACTTTCTAAGTCTTTCTGAGCACGAGAAATCGCAAAACATAGTCATTTCTTCATTGTCGTCCAAAAACAATGCTTTTTTGCATTCCTGTCTCACTTTCTCTTAGAAACAATGATTTACATCAATCCTTTTACATAATTCTTGTTTCTCATGACATTTCTAACATTGCCCACAATTATCAACTTTCTAAGTCTTTCTGAGCACGAGAAATTGCAAAACATAGTCATTTCTTCATTGCCGTCCAAAAACAACGCTTTTTTGCATTCCTGTCTCACTTTCTCTTAGAAACAATGATTTACATCAATCCTTTTACATAATTCTTGTTTCTCATGACATTTCTAACATTGCCCACAATTATCAACTTTCTAAGTCTTTCTGAGCAGGAGAAATTGCAAAACATAGTCATTTCTTCATTGCCGTCCAAAAACAACGCTTTTTTGCATTCCTGTCTCACTTTCTCTTAGAAACAATGATTTACATCAATCCTTTTACATAATTCTTGTTTCTCATGACATTTCTAACATTGCCCACAATTATCAACTTTCTAAGTCTTTCTGAGCAGGAGAAATCGCAAAACATAGTCATTTCTTCATTGTCGTCCAAAAACAATGCTTTTTTGCATTCCTGTCTCACTTTCTCTTAGAAACAATGATTTACATCAATCCTTTTACATAATTCTTGTTTCTCATGACATTTCTAACATTGCCCACAATTATCAACTTTCTAAGTCTTTCTGAGCAGGAGAAATCGCAAAACATAGTCATTTCTTCATTGTCGTCCAAAAACAATGCTTTTTTGCATTCCTGTCTCACTTTCTCTTAGAAACAATGATTTACATCAATCCTTTTACATAATTCTTGTTTCTCATGACATTTCTAACATTGCCCACAATTATCAACTTTCTAAGTCTTTCTGAGCAGGAGAAATTGCAAAACATAGTCATTTCTTCATTGCCGTCCAAAAACAACGCTTTTTTGCATTCCTGTCTCACTTTCTCTTAGAAACAATGATTTACATCAATCCTTTTACATAATTCTTGTTTCTCATGACATTTCTAACTATTGCCCACAATTATCAACTTTCTAAGTCTTTCTGAGCAGGAGAAATCGCAAAACATAGTCATTTCTTCATTGCCGTCCAAAAACAACGCTTTTTTGCATTCCTGTCTCACTTTCTCTTAGAAACAATGATTTACATCAATCCTTTTACATAATTCTTGTTTCTCATGACATTTCTAACATTGCCCACAATTATCAACTTTCTAAGTCTTTCTGAGCAGGAGAAATCGCAAAACATAGTCATTTCTTCATTGCCGTCCAAAAACAACGCTTTTTTGCATTCCTGTCTCACTTTCTCTTAGAAACAATGATTTACATCA
>NW_027448486.1:0-37503 GCF_038048845.1 Mixophyes fleayi
TGGCAATGAAGAAATGACTATGTTTTGCGATTTCTCCTGCTCAGAAAGACTTAGAAAGTTGATAATTGTGGGCAATGTTAGAAATGTCATGAGAAACAAGAATTATGTAAAAGAATTGATGTAAGTCATTGTTTCCAAGAGAAAGGGAGACCGGAGTGTAAAAAAGCGTTGTTTTTGGACGGCAATGAAGAAATGACTGTTTTGCGATTTCTCTTGCTCAGAAAGACTTAGAAAGTTGATAATTGTGGGCAATGTTAGAAATGTCATGAGAAACAAGAATTATGTAAAAGAATTGATGTAAGTCATTGTTTCCAAGAGAAAGGGAGACAGGAGTGTAAAAAAGCGTTGTTTTTGGACGGCAATGAAGAAATGACTATGTTTTGCGATTTCTCCTGCTCAGAAAGACTTAGAAAGTTGATAATTGTGGGAAATGTTAGAAATGTCATGAGAAACAAGAATTATGTAAAAGAATTGATGTAAGTCATTGTTTCCAAGAGAAAGGGAGACCGGAGTGTAAAAAAGCGTTGTTTTTGGACGGCAATGAAGAAATGACTGTTTTGCGATTTCTCTTGCTCAGAAAGACTTAGAAAGTTGATAATTGTGGGCAATGTTAGAAATGTCATGAGAAACAAGAATTATGTAAAAGAATTGATGTAAGTCATTGTTTCCAAGAGAAAGGGAGACAGGAGTGTAAAAAAGCGTTGTTTTGGACGGCAATGAAGAAATGACTATGTTTTGCGATTTCTCCTGCTCAGAAAGACTTAGAAAGTTGATAATTGTGGGCAATGTTAGAAATGTCATGAGAAACAAGAATTATGTAAAAGAATTGATGTAAGTCATTGTTTCCAAGAGAAAGGGAGACCGGAGTGTAAAAAAGCGTTGTTTTTGGACGGCAATGAAGAAATGACTATGTTTTGCGATTTCTCCTGCTCAGAAAGACTTAGAAAGTTGATAATTGTGGTCAATGTTAGAAATGTCATGAGAAACAAGAATTATGTAAAAGAATTGATGTAAGTCATTGTTTCCAAGAGAAAGGGAGACAGGAGTGTAAAAAAGCGTTGTTTTTAGACGGCAATGAAGAAATGACTATGTTTTGCGATTTCTCCTGCTCAGAAAGACTTAGAAAGTTGATAATTGTGGGAAATGTTAGAAATGTCATGAGAAACAAGAATTATGTAAAAGAATTGATGTAAGTCATTGTTTCCAAGAGAAAGGGAGACCGGAGTGTAAAAAAGCGTTGTTTTTGGACGGCAATGAAGAAATGACTGTTTTGCGATTTCTCCTGCTCAGAAAGACTTAGAAAGTTGATAATTCTGGGCAATGTTAGAAATGTCATGAGAAACAAGAATTATGTAAAAGAATTGATGTAAGTCATTGTTTCCAAGAGAAAGGGAGACCGGAGTGTAAAAAAGCGTTGTTTTTGGACGGCAATGAAGAAATGACTATGTTTTGTGATTTCTCCTGCTCAGAAAGACTTAGAAAGTTGATAATTGTGGGCAATGTTAGAAATGTCATGAGAAACAAGAATTATGTAGAAAAATTGATGTAAGTCATTGTTTCCAAGAGAAAGGGAGACAGGAGTGTAAAAAAGCGTTGTTTTTGGACGGCAATGAAGAAATGACTATGTTTTGCGATTTCTCCTGCTCAGAAAGACTTAGAAAGTTGATAATTGTGGGCAATGTTAGAAATGTCATGAGAAACAAGAATTATGTAAAAGAATTGATGTAAGTCATTGTTTCCAAGAGAAGGGAGACAGGAGTGTAAAAAAGCGTTATTTTTGGACGGCAATGAAGAAATGACTATGCTTTGCGATTTCTCCTGCTCAGAAAGACTTAGAAAGTTGATAATTGTGGGCAATGTTAGAAATGTCATGAGAAACAAGAATTATGTAAAAGAATTGATGTAAGTCATTGTTTCCAAGAGAAAGGGAGACCGGAGTGTAAAAAAGCGTTGTTTTTGGACGGCAATGAAGAAATGACTGTTTTGCGATTTCTCTTGCTCAGAAAGACTTAGAAAGTTGATAATTGTGGGCAATGTTAGAAATGTCATGAGAAACAAGAATTATGTAAAAGAATTGATGTAAGTCATTGTTTCCAAGAGAAAGGGAGACCGGAGTGTAAAAAAGCGTTGTTTTTGGACGGCAATGAAGAAATGACTATGTTTTGCGATTTCTCCTGCTCAGAAAGACTTAGAAAGTTGATAATTGTGGTCAATGTTAGAAATGTCATGAGAAACAAGAATTATGTAAAAGAATTGATGTAAGTCATTGTTTCCAAGAGAAAGGGAGACAGGAGTGTAAAAAAGCGTTGTTTTTAGACGGCAATGAAGAAATGACTATGTTTTGCGATTTCTCCTGCTCAGAAAGACTTAGAAAGTTGATAATTGTGGGAAATGTTAGAAATGTCATGAGAAACAAGAATTATGTAAAAGAATTGATGTAAGTCATTGTTTCCAAGAGAAAGGGAGACCGGAGTGTAAAAAAGCGTTGTTTTTGGACGGCAATGAAGAAATGACTGTTTTGCGATTTCTCCTGCTCAGAAAGACTTAGAAAGTTGATAATTCTGGGCAATGTTAGAAATGTCATGAGAAACAAGAATTATGTAAAAGAATTGATGTAAGTCATTGTTTCCAAGAGAAAGGGAGACCGGAGTGTAAAAAAGCGTTGTTTTTGGACGGCAATGAAGAAATGACTATGTTTTGTGATTTCTCCTGCTCAGAAAGACTTAGAAAGTTGATAATTGTGGGCAATGTTAGAAATGTCATGAGAAACAAGAATTATGTAGAAAAATTGATGTAAGTCATTGTTTCCAAGAGAAAGGGAGACAGGAGTGTAAAAAAGCGTTGTTTTTGGACGGCAATGAAGAAATGACTATGTTTTGCGATTTCTCCTGCTCAGAAAGACTTAGAAAGTTGATAATTGTGGGCAATGTTAGAAATGTCATGAGAAACAAGAATTATGTAAAAGAATTGATGTAAGTCATTGTTTCCAAGAGAAAGGGAGACAGGAGTGTAAAAAAGCGTTATTTTTGGACGGCAATGAAGAAATGACTATGTTTTGCGATTTCTCCTGCTCAGAAAGACTTAGAAAGTTGATAATTGTGGGCAATGTTAGAAATGTCATGAGAAACAAGAATTATGTAAAAGAATTGATGTAAGTCATTGTTTCCAAGAGAAAGGGAGACCGGAGTGTAAAAAAGCGTTGTTTTTGGACGGCAATGAAGAAATGACTGTTTTGCGATTTCTCTTGCTCAGAAAGACTTAGAAAGTTGATAATTGTGGGCAATGTTAGAAATGTCATGAGAAACAAGAATTATGTAAAAGAATTGATGTAAGTCATTGTTTCCAAGAGAAAGGGAGACAGGAGTGTAAAAAAGCGTTGTTTTTGGACGGCAATGAAGAAATGACTATGTTTTGCGATTTCTCCTGCTCAGAAAGACTTAGAAAGTTGATAATTGTGGGAAATGTTAGAAATGTCATGAGAAACAAGAATTATGTAAAAGAATTGATGTAAGTCATTGTTTCCAAGAGAAAGGGAGACCGGAGTGTAAAAAAGCGTTGTTTTTGGACGGCAATGAAGAAATGACTGTTTTGCGATTTCTCTTGCTCAGAAAGACTTAGAAAGTTGATAATTGTGGGCAATGTTAGAAATGTCATGAGAAACAAGAATTATGTAAAAGAATTGATGTAAGTCATTGTTTCCAAGAGAAAGGGAGACCGGAGTGTAAAAAAGCGTTGTTTTTGGACGGCAATGAAGAAATGACTATGTTTTGCGATTTCTCCTGCTCAGAAAGACTTAGAAAGTTGATAATTGTGGGCAATGTTAGAAATGTCATGAGAAACAAGAATTATGTAAAAGAATTGATGTAAGTCATTGTTTCCAAGAGAAAGGGAGACAGGAGTGTAAAAAAGCGTTATTTTTGGACGGCAATGAAGAAATGACTATGTTTTGCGATTTCTCCTGCTCAGAAAGGCTTAGAAAGTTGATAATTGTGGGCAATGTTAGAAATGTCATGAGAAACAAGAATTATGTAAAAGAATTGATGTAAGTCATTGTTTCCAAGAGAAAGGGAGACAGGAGTGTAAAAAAGCGTTGTTTTTGGACGGCAATGAAGAAATGACTATGTTTTGCGATTTCTCCTGCTCAGAAAGACTTAGAAAGTTGATAATTGTGGGAAATGTTAGAAATGTCATGAGAAACAAGAATTATGTAAAAGAATTGATGTAAGTCATTGTTTCCAAGAGAAAGGGAGACCGGAGTGTAAAAAAGCGTTGTTTTGGACGGCAATGAAGAAATGACTGTTTTGCGATTTCTCTTGCTCAGAAAGACTTAGAAAGTTGATAATTGTGGGCAATGTTAGAAATGTCATGAGAAACAAGAATTATGTAAAAGAATTGATGTAAGTCATTGTTTCCAAGAGAAAGGGAGACAGGAGTGTAAAAAAGCGTTGTTTTTGGACGGCAATGAAGAAATGACTATGTTTTGCGATTTCTCCTGCTCAGAAAGACTTAGAAAGTTGATAATTGTGGGAAATGTTAGAAATGTCATGAGAAACAAGAATTATGTAAAAGAATTGATGTAAGTCATTGTTTCCAAGAGAAAGGGAGACCGCAGTGTAAAAAAGCGTTGTTTTTGGACGGCAATGAAGAAATGACTATGTTTTGCGATTTCTCCTGCTCAGAAAGACTTAGAAAGTTGATAATTGTGGGCAATGTTAGAAATGTCATGAGAAACAAGAATTATGTAAAAGAATTGATGTAAGTCATTGTTTCCAAGAGAAAGGGAGACAGGAGTGTAAAAAAGCGTTGTTTTTAGACGGCAATGAAGAAATGACTATGTTTTGCGATTTCTCCTGCTCAGAAAGACTTAGAAAGTTGATAATTGTGGGAAATGTTAGAAATGTCATGAGAAACAAGAATTATGTAAAAGAATTGATGTAAGTCATTGTTTCCAAGAGAAAGGGAGACCGGAGTGTAAAAAAGCGTTGTTTTTGGACGGCAATGAAGAAATGACTGTTTTGCGATTTCTCCTGCTCAGAAAGACTTAGAAAGTTGATAATTCTGGGCAATGTTAGAAATGTCATGAGAAACAAGAATTATGTAAAAGAATTGATGTAAGTCATTGTTTCCAAGAGAAAGGGAGACCGGAGTGTAAAAAAGCGTTGTTTTTGGACGGCAATGAAGAAATGACTATGTTTTGTGATTTCTCCTGCTCAGAAAGACTTAGAAAGTTGATAATTGTGGGCAATGTTAGAAATGTCATGAGAAACAAGAATTATGTAGAAAAATTGATGTAAGTCATTGTTTCCAAGAGAAAGGGAGACAGGAGTGTAAAAAAGCGTTGTTTTTGGACGGCAATGAAGAAATGACTATGTTTTGCGATTTCTCCTGCTCAGAAAGACTTAGAAAGTTGATAATTGTGGGCAATGTTAGAAATGTCATGAGAAACAAGAATTATGTAAAAGAATTGATGTAAGTCATTGTTTCCAAGAGAAAGGGAGACAGGAGTGTAAAAAAGCGTTATTTTTGGACGGCAATGAAGAAATGACTATGTTTTGCGATTTCTCCTGCTCAGAAAGACTTAGAAAGTTGATAATTGTGGGCAATGTTAGAAATGTCATGAGAAACAAGAATTATGTAAAAGAATTGATGTAAGTCATTGTTTCCAAGAGAAAGGGAGACAGGAGTGTAAAAAAGCGTTGTTTTTGGACGGCAATGAAGAAATGACTGTTTTGCGATTTCTCTTGCTCAGAAAGACTTAGAAAGTTGATAATTGTGGGCAATGTTAGAAATGTCATGAGAAACAAGAATTATGTAAAAGAATTGATGTAAGTCATTGTTTCCAAGAGAAAGGGAGACAGGAGTGTAAAAAAGCGTTGTTTTTGGACGGCAATGAAGAAATGACTATGTTTTGCGATTTCTCCTGCTCAGAAAGACTTAGAAAGTTGATAATTGTGGGAAATGTTAGAAATGTCATGAGAAACAAGAATTATGTAAAAGAATTGATGTAAGTCATTGTTTCCAAGAGAAAGGGAGACCGGAGTGTAAAAAAGCGTTGTTTTTGGACGGCAATGAAGAAATGACTGTTTTGCGATTTCTCTTGCTCAGAAAGACTTAGAAAGTTGATAATTGTGGGCAATGTTAGAAATGTCATGAGAAACAAGAATTATGTAAAAGAATTGATGTAAGTCATTGTTTCCAAGAGAAAGGGAGACAGGAGTGTAAAAAAGCATTGTTTTTGGACGGCAAAGAAGAAATGACTATGTTTTGCGATTTCTCCTGCTCAGAAAGACTTAGAAAGTTGATAATTGTGGGCAATGTTAGAAATGTCATGAGAAACAAGAATTATGTAAAAGAATTGATGTAAGTCATTGTTTCCAAGAGAAAGGGAGACCGGAGTGTAAAAAAGCGTTGTTTTTTAACGGCAATGAAGAAATGACTGTTTTGCGATTTCTCTTGCTCAGAAAGACTTAGAAAGTTGATAATTGTGGGCAATGTTAGAAATGTCATGAGAAACAAGAATTATGTAAAAGAATTGATGTAAGTCATTGTTTCCAAGAGAAAGGGAGACCGGAGTGTAAAAAAGCGTTGTTTTTTGGACGGCAATGAAGAAATGACTATGTTTTGCGATTTCTCCTGCTCAGAAAGACTTAGAAAGTTGATAATTGTGGGAAATGTTAGAAATGTCATGAGAAACAAGAATTATGTAAAAAAATTGATGTAAGTCATTGTTTCCAAGAGAAAGGGAGACCGCAGTGTAAAAAAGCGTTGTTTTTGGACGGCAATGAAGAAATGACTGTTTTGCGATTTCTCTTGCTCAGAAAGACTTAGAAAGTTGATAATTGTGGGCAATGTTAGAAATGTCATGAGAAACAAGAATTATGTAAAAGAATTGATGTAAGTCATTGTTTCCAAGAGAAAGGGAGACAGGAGTGTAAAAAAGCGTTGTTTTTGGACGGCAATGAAGAAATGACTATGTTTTGCGATTTCTCCTGCTCAGAAAGACTTAGAAAGTTGATAATTGTGGGAAATGTTAGAAATGTCATGAGAAACAAGAATTATGTAAAAGAATTGATGTAAGTCATTGTTTCCAAGAGAAAGGGAGACCGGAGGGTAAAAAGCGTTGTTTTTGGACGGCAATGAAGAAATGACTGTTTTGCGATTTCTCTTGCTCAGAAAGACTTAGAAAGTTGATAATTGTGGGCAATGTTAGAAATGTCATGAGAAACAAGAATTATGTAAAAGAATTGATGTAAGTCATTGTTTCCAAGAGAAAGGGAGACCGGAGTGTAAAAATGCGTTGTTTTTGGACGGCAATGAAGAAATGACTATGTTTTGCGATTTCTCCTGCTCAGAAAGACTTAGAAAGTTGATAATTGTGGGCAATGTTAGAAATGTCATGAGAAACAAGAATTATGTAAAAGAATTGATGTAAGTCATTGTTTCCAAGAGAAAGGGAGACAGGAGTGTAAAAAAGCGTTGTTTTTGGACGGCAATGAAGAAATGACTATGTTTTGCGATTTCTCCTGCTCAGAAAGACTTAGAAAGTTGATAATTGTGGGCAATGTTAGAAATGTCATGAGAAACAAGAATTATGTAAAAGAATTGATGTAAGTCATTGTTTCCAAGAGAAAGGGAGACCGGAGTGTAAAAAAGCGTTGTTTTTGGACGGCAATGAAGAAATGACTGTTTTGCGATTTCTCTTGCTCAGAAAGACTTAGAAAGTTGATAATTGTGGGCAATGTTAGAAATGTCATGAGAAACAAGAATTATGTAAAAGAATTGATGTAAGTCATTGTTTCCAAGAGAAAGGGAGACCGGAGTGTAAAAAAGCGTTGTTTTTGGACAGCAATGAAGAAATGACTATGTTTTGCGATTTCTCCTGCTCAGAAAGACTTAGAAAGTTGATAATTGTGGGCAATGTTAGAAATGTCATGAGAAACAAGAATTATGTAAAAGAATTGATGTAAGTCATTGTTTCCAAGAGAAAGGGAGACAGGAGTGTAAAAAAGCGTTATTTTTGGACGGCAATGAAGAAATGACTATGTTTTGCGATTTCTCCTGCTCAGAAAGGCTTAGAAAGTTGATAATTGTGGGCAATGTTAGAAATGTCATGAGAAACAAGAATTATGTAAAAGAATTGATGTAAGTCATTGTTTCCAAGAGAAAGGGAGACAGGAGTGTAAAAAAGCGTTGTTTTTGGACGGCAATGAAGAAATGACTATGTTTTGCGATTTCTCCTGCTCAGAAAGACTTAGAAAGTTGATAATTGTGGGAAATGTTAGAAATGTCATGAGAAACAAGAATTATGTAAAAGAATTGATGTAAGTCATTGTTTCCAAGAGAAAGGGAGACCGGAGTGTAAAAAAGCGTTGTTTTTGGACGGCAATGAAGAAATGACTGTTTTGCGATTTCTCTTGCTCAGAAAGACTTAGAAAGTTGATAATTGTGGGCAATGTTAGAAATGTCATGAGAAACAAGAATTATGTAAAAGAATTGATGTAAGTCATTGTTTCCAAGAGAAAGGGAGACCGGAGTGTAAAAAAGCGTTGTTTTTGGACGGCAATGAAGAAATGACTATGTTTTGCGATTTCTCCTGCTCAGAAAGACTTAGAAAGTTGATAATTGTGGGCAATGTTAGAAATGTCATGAGAAACAAGAATTATGTAAAAGAATTGATGTAAGTCATTGTTTCCAAGAGAAAGGGAGACCGGAGTGTAAAAAAGCGTTGTTTTTGGTCGGCAATGAAGAAATGACTATGTTTTGCGATTTCTCCTGCTCAGAAAGACTTAGAAAGTTGATAATTGTGGGCAATGTTAGAAATGTCATGAGAAACAAGAATTATGTAAAAGAATTGATGTAAGTCATTGTTTCCAAGAGAAAGGGAGACAGGAGTGTAAAAAAGCATTGTTTTTGGACGGCAAAGAAGAAATGACTATGTTTTGCGATTTCTCCTGCTCAGAAAGACTTAGAAAGTTGATAATTGTGGGCAATGTTAGAAATGTCATGAGAAACAAGAATTATGTAAAAGAATTGATGTAAGTCATTGTTTCCAAGAGAAAGGGAGACCGGAGTGTAAAAAGCGTTGTTTTTTAACGGCAATGAAGAAATGACTGTTTTGCGATTTCTCTTGCTCAGAAAGACTTAGAAAGTTGATAATTGTGGGCAATGTTAGAAATGTCATGAGAAACAAGAATTATGTAAAAGAATTGATGTAAGTCATTGTTTCCAAGAGAAAGGGAGACCGGAGTGTAAAAAAGCGTTGTTTTTGGACGGCAATGAAGAAATGACTATGTTTTGCGATTTCTCCTGCTCAGAAAGACTTAGAAAGTTGATAATTGTGGGAAATGTTAGAAATGTCATGAGAAACAAGAATTATGTAAAAAAATTGATGTAAGTCATTGTTTCCAAGAGAAAGGGAGACCGCAGTGTAAAAAAGCGTTGTTTTTGGACGGCAATGAAGAAATGACTGTTTTGCGATTTCTCTTGCTCAGAAAGACTTAGAAAGTTGATAATTGTGGGCAATGTTAGAAATGTCATGAGAAACAAGAATTATGTAAAAGAATTGATGTAAGTCATTGTTTCCAAGAGAAAGGGAGACAGGAGTGTAAAAAAGCGTTGTTTTTGGACGGCAATGAAGAAATGACTATGTTTTGCGATTTCTCCTGCTCAGAAAGACTTAGAAAGTTGATAATTGTGGGAAATGTTAGAAATGTCATGAGAAACAAGAATTATGTAAAAGAATTGATGTAAGTCATTGTTTCCAAGAGAAAGGGAGACCGGAGGGTAAAAAAGCGTTGTTTTTGGACGGCAATGAAGAAATGACTGTTTTGCGATTTCTCTTGCTCAGAAAGACTTAGAAAGTTGATAATTGTGGGCAATGTTAGAAATGTCATGAGAAACAAGAATTATGTAAAAGAATTGATGTAAGTCATTGTTTCCAAGAGAAAGGGAGACCGGAGTGTAAAAATGCGTTGTTTTTGGACGGCAATGAAGAAATGACTATGTTTTGCGATTTCTCCTGCTCAGAAAGACTTAGAAAGTTGATAATTGTGGCAATGTTAGAAATGTCATGAGAAACAAGAATTATGTAAAAGAATTGATGTAAGTCATTGTTTCCAAGAGAAAGGGAGACAGGAGTGTAAAAAAGCGTTGTTTTTGGACGGCAATGAAGAAATGACTATGTTTTGCGATTTCTCCTGCTCAGAAAGACTTAGAAAGTTGATAATTGTGGCCAATGTTAGAAATGTCATGAGAAACAAGAATTATGTAAAAGAATTGATGTAAGTCATTGTTTCCAAGAGAAAGGGAGACCGGAGTGTAAAAAAGCGTTGTTTTTGGACGGCAATGAAGAAATGACTGTTTTGCGATTTCTCTTGCTCAGAAAGACTTAGAAAGTTGATAATTGTGGGCAATGTTAGAAATGTCATGAGAAACAATAATTATGTAAAAGAATTGATGTAAGTCATTGTTTCCAAGAGAAAGGGAGACAGGAGTGTAAAAAAGCGTTGTTTTTGGACGGCAATGAAGAAATGACTATGTTTTGCGATTTCTCCTGCTCAGAAAGACTTAGAAAGTTGATAATTGTGGGAAATGTTAGAAATGTCATGAGAAACAAGAATTATGTAAAAGAATTGATGTAAGTCATTGTTTCCAAGAGAAAGGGAGACCGGAGTGTAAAAAAGCGTTGTTTTTGGACGGCAATGAAGAAATGACTGTTTTGCGATTTCTCTTGCTCAGAAAGACTTAGAAAGTTGATAATTGTGGGCAATGTTAGAAATGTCATGAGAAACAAGAATTATGTAAAAGAATTGATGTAAGTCATTGTTTCCAAGAGAAAGGGAGACCGGAGTGTAAAAAAGCGTTGTTTTTGGACGGCAATGAAGAAATGACTATGTTTTGCGATTTCTCCTGCTCAGAAAGACTTAGAAAGTTGATAATTGTGGGCAATGTTAGAAATGTCATGAGAAACAAGAATTATGTAAAAGAATTGATGTAAGTCATTGTTTCCAAGAGAAAGGGAGACAGGAGTGTAAAAAAGCGTTGTTTTTAGACGGCAATGAAGAAATGACTATGTTTTGCGATTTCTCCTGCTCAGAAAGACTTAGAAAGTTGATAATTGTGGGAAATGTTAGAAATGTCATGAGAAACAAGAATTATGTAAATGAATTGATGTAAGTCATTGTTTCCAAGAGAAAGGGAGACCGGAGTGTAAAAAAGCGTTGTTTTTGGACGGCAATGAAGAAATGACTGTTTTGCGATTTCTCCTGCTCAGAAAGACTTAGAAAGTTGATAATTCTGGGCAATGTTAGAAATGTCATGAGAAACAAGAATTATGTAAAAGAGGTGATGTAAGTCATTGTTTCCAAGAGAAAGGGAGACCGGAGTGTAAAAAAGCGTTGTTTTTGGACGGCAATGAAGAAATGACTATGTTTTGTGATTTCTCCTGCTCAGAAAGACTTAGAAAGTTGATAATTGTGGGCAATGTTAGAAATGTCATGAGAAACAAGAATTATGTAGAAAAATTGATGTAAGTCATTGTTTCCAAGAGAAAGGGAGACAGGAGTGTAAAAAAGCGTTGTTTTTGGACGGCAATGAAGAAATGACTATGTTTTGCGATTTCTCCTGCTCAGAAAGACTTAGAAAGTTGATAATTGTGGGCAATGTTAGAAATGTCATGAGAAACA
Source organism: Mixophyes fleayi (assembly GCF_038048845.1). NCBI lineage: Eukaryota > Metazoa > Chordata > Amphibia > Anura > Limnodynastidae > Mixophyes > Mixophyes fleayi. The sequence goes on from NW_027448486.1 coordinate 11,685, forward strand.
AGAATTATGTAAAAGAATTGATGTAAGTCATTGTTTCCAAGAGAAAGGGAGACAGGAGTGTAAAAAAGCGTTATTTTTGGACGGCAATGAAGAAATGACTATGTTTTGCGATTTCTCCTGCTCAGAAAGACTTAGAAAGTTGATAATTGTGGGCAATGTTAGAAATGTCATGAGAAACAAGAATTATGTAAAAGAATTGATGTAAGTCATTGTTTCCAAGAGAAAGGGAGACCGGAGTGTAAAAAAGCGTTGTTTTTGGACGGCAATGAAGAAATGACTGTTTTGCGATTTCTCTTGCTCAGAAAGACTTAGAAAGTTGATAATTGTGGGCAATGTTAGAAATGTCATGAGAAACAAGAATTATGTAAAAGAATTGATGTAAGTCATTGTTTCCAAGAGAAAGGGAGACCGGAGTGTAAAAAAGCGTTGTTTTTGGACGGCAATGAAGAAATGACTATGTTTTGCGATTTCTCCTGCTCAGAAAGACTTAGAAAGTTGATAATTGTGGGCAATGTTAGAAATGTCATGAGAAACAAGAATTATGTAAAAGAATTGATGTAAGTCATTGTTTCCAAGAGAAAGGGAGACAGGAGTGTAAAAAAGCGTTGTTTTTAGACGGCAATGAAGAAATGACTATGTTTTGCGATTTCTCCTGCTCAGAAAGACTTAGAAAGTTGATAATTGTGGGAAATGTTAGAAATGTCATGAGAAACAAGAATTATGTAAATGAATTGATGTAAGTCATTGTTTCCAAGAGAAAGGGAGACCGGAGTGTAAAAAAGCGTTGTTTTTGGACGGCAATGAAGAAATGACTGTTTTGCGATTTCTCCTGCTCAGAAAGACTTAGAAAGTTGATAATTCTGGGCAATGTTAGAAATGTCATGAGAAACAAGAATTATGTAAAAGAGGTGATGTAAGTCATTGTTTCCAAGAGAAAGGGAGACCGGAGTGTAAAAAAGCGTTGTTTTTGGACGGCAATGAAGAAATGACTATGTTTTGTGATTTCTCCTGCTCAGAAAGACTTAGAAAGTTGATAATTGTGGGCAATGTTAGAAATGTCATGAGAAACAAGAATTATGTAGAAAAATTGATGTAAGTCATTGTTTCCAAGAGAAAGGGAGACAGGAGTGTAAAAAAGCGTTGTTTTTGGACGGCAATGAAGAAATGACTATGTTTTGCGATTTCTCCTGCTCAGAAAGACTTAGAAAGTTGATAATTGTGGGCAATGTTAGAAATGTCATGAGAAACAAGAATTATGTAAAAGAATTGATGTAAGTCATTGTTTCCAAGAGAAAGGGAGACAGGAGTGTAAAAAAGCGTTATTTTTGGACGGCAATGAAGAAATGACTATGTTTTGCGATTTCTCCTGCTCAGAAAGACTTAGAAAGTTGATAATTGTGGGCAATGTTAGAAATGTCATGAGAAACAAGAATTATGTAAAAGAATTGATGTAAGTCATTGTTTCCAAGAGAAAGGGAGACCGGAGTGTAAAAAAGCGTTGTTTTTGGACGGCAATGAAGAAATGACTGTTTTGCGATTTCTCTTGCTCAGAAAGACTTAGAAAGTTGATAATTGTGGGCAATGTTAGAAATGTCATGAGAAACAAGAATTATGTAAAAGAATTGATGTAAGTCATTGTTTCCAAGAGAAAGGGAGACCGGAGTGTAAAAAAGCGTTGTTTTTGGACGGCAATGAAGAAATTACTATGTTTTGCGATTTCTCCTGCTCAGAAAGACTTAGAAAGTTGATAATTGTGGTCAATGTTAGAAATGTCATGAGAAACAAGAATTATGTAAAAGAATTGATGTAAGTCATTGTTTCCAAGAGAAAGGGAGACAGGAGTGTAAAAAAGCGTTGTTTTTAGACGGCAATGAAGAAATGACTATGTTTTGCGATTTCTCCTGCTCAGAAAGACTTAGAAAGTTGATAATTGTGGGAAATGTTAGAAATGTCATGAGAAACAAGAATTATGTAAAAGAATTGATGTAAGTCATTGTTTCCAAGAGAAAGGGAGACCGGAGTGTAAAAAAGCGTTGTTTTTGGACGGCAATGAAGAAATGACTGTTTGCGATTTCTCCTGCTCAGAAAGACTTAGAAAGTTGATAATTCTGGGCAATGTTAGAAATGTCATGAGAAACAAGAAGTATGTAAAAGAATTGATGTAAGTCATTGTTTCCAAGAGAAAGGGAGACCGGAGTGTAAAAAAGCGTTGTTTTTGGACGGCAATGAAGAAATGACTATGTTTTGTGATTTCTCCTGCTCAGAAAGACTTAGAAAGTTGATAATTGTGGGCAATGTTAGAAATGTCATGAGAAACAAGAATTATGTAGAAAAATTGATGTAAGTCATTGTTTCCAAGAGAAAGGGAGACAGGAGTGTAAAAAAGCGTTGTTTTTGGACGGCAATGAAGAAATGACTATGTTTTGCGATTTCTCCTGCTCAGAAAGACTTAGAAAGTTGATAATTGTGGGCAATGTTAGAAATGTCATGAGAAACAAGAATTATGTAAAAGAATTGATGTAAGTCATTGTTTCCAAGAGAAAGGGAGACAGGAGTGTAAAAAAGCGTTATTTTTGGACGGCAATGAAGAAATGACTATGTTTTGCGATTTCTCCTGCTCAGAAAGACTTAGAAAGTTGATAATTGTGGGCAATGTTAGAAATGTCATGAGAAACAAGAATTATGTAAAAGAATTGATGTAAGTCATTGTTTCCAAGAGAAAGGGAGACCGGAGTGTAAAAAAGCGTTGTTTTTGGACGGCAATGAAGAAATGACTGTTTTGCGATTTCTCTTGCTCAGAAAGACTTAGAAAGTTGATAATTGTGGGCAATGTTAGAAATGTCATGAGAAACAAGAATTATGTAAAAGAATTGATGTAAGTCATTGTTTCCAAGAGAAAGGGAGACCGGAGTGTAAAAAAGCGTTGTTTTTGGACGGCAATGAAGAAATGACTATGTTTTGCGATTTCTCCTGCTCAGAAAGACTTAGAAAGTTGATAATTGTGGTCAATGTTAGAAATGTCATGAGAAACAAGAATTATGTAAAAGAATTGATGTAAGTCATTGTTTCCAAGAGAAAGGGAGACAGGAGTGTAAAAAAGCGTTGTTTTTAGACGGCAATGAAGAAATGACTGTTTTGCGATTTCTCCTGCTCAGAAAGACTTAGAAAGTTGATAATTCTGGGCAATGTTAGAAATGTCATGAGAAACAAGAATTATGTAAAAGAATTGATGTAAGTCATTGTTTCCAAGAGAAAGGGAGACCGGAGTGTAAAAAAGCGTTGTTTTTGGACGGCAATGAAGAAATGACTATGTTTTGTGATTTCTCCTGCTCAGAAAGACTTAGAAAGTTGATAATTGTGGGCAATGTTAGAAATGTCATGAGAAACAAGAATTATGTAGAAAAATTGATGTAAGTCATTGTTTCCAAGAGAAAGGGAGACAGGAGTGTAAAAAAGCGTTGTTTTTGGACGGCAATGAAGAAATGACTATGTTTTGCGATTTCTCCTGCTCAGAAAGACTTAGAAAGTTGATAATTGTGGGCAATGTTAGAAATGTCATGAGAAACAAGAATTATGTAAAAGAACTGATGTAAGTCATTGTTTCCAAGAGAAAGGGAGACAGGAGTGTAAAAAAGCGTTATTTTTGGACGGCAATGAAGAAATGACTATGTTTTGCGATTTCTCCTGCTCAGAAAGACTTAGAAAGTTGATAATTGTGGGCAATGTTAGAAATGTCATGAGAAACAAGAATTATGTAAAAGAATTGATGTAAGTCATTGTTTCCAAGAGAAAGGGAGACCGGAGTGTAAAAAAGCGTTGTTTTTGGACGGCAATGAAGAAATGACTGTTTTGCGATTTCTCTTGCTCAGAAAGACTTAGAAAGTTGATAATTGTGGGCAATGTTAGAAATGTCATGAGAAACAAGAATTATGTAAAAGAATTGATGTAAGTCATTGTTTCCAAGAGAAAGGGAGACAGGAGTGTAAAAAAGCGTTGTTTTTGGACGGCAATGAAGAAATGACTATGTTTTGCGATTTCTCCTGCTCAGAAAGACTTAGAAAGTTGATAATTGTGGGAAATGTTAGAAATGTCATGAGAAACAAGAATTATGTAAAAGAATTGATGTAAGTCATTGTTTCCAAGAGAAAGGGAGACCGGAGTGTAAAAAAGCGTTGTTTTTGGACGGCAATGAAGAAATGACTGTTTTGCGATTTCTCTTGCTCAGAAAGACTTAGAAAGTTGATAATTGTGGGCAATGTTAGAAATGTCATGAGAAACAAGAATTATGTAAAAGAATTGATGTAAGTCATTGTTTCCAAGAGAAAGGGAGACAGGAGTGTAAAAAAGCGTTGTTTTTGGACGGCAATGAAGAAATGACTATGTTTTGCGATTTCTCCTGCTCAGAAAGACTTAGAAAGTTGATAATTGTGGGAAATGTTAGAAATGTCATGAGAAACAAGAATTATGTAAAAGAATTGATGTAAGTCATTGTTTCCAAGAGAAAGGGAGACCGGAGTGTAAAAAAGCGTTGTTTTTGGACGGCAATGAAGAAATGACTGTTTTGCGATTTCTCTTGCTCAGAAAGACTTAGAAAGTTGATAATTGTGGGCAATGTTAGAAATGTCATGAGAAACAAGAATTATGTAAAAGAATTGATGTAAGTCATTGTTTCCAAGAGAAAGGGAGACCGGAGTGTAAAAAAGCGTTGTTTTTGGACGGCAATGAAGAAATGACTATGTTTTGCGATTTCTCCTGCTCAGAAAGACTTAGAAAGTTGATAATTGTGGGCAATGTTAGAAATGTCATGAGAAACAAGAATTATGTAAAAGAATTGATGTAAGTCATTGTTTCCAAGAGAAAGGGAGACCGGAGTGTAAAAAAGCGTTGTTTTTGGACGGCAATGAAGAAATGACTATGTTTTGCGATTTCTCCTGCTCAGAAAGACTTAGAAAGTTGATAATTGTGGTCAATGTTAGAAATGTCATGAGAAACAAGAATTATGTAAAAGAATTGATGTAAGTCATTGTTTCCAAGAGAAAGGGAGACAGGAGTGTAAAAAAGCGTTGTTTTTAGATGGCAATGAAGAAATGACTATGTTTTGCGATTTCTCCTGCTCAGAAAGACTTAGAAAGTTGATAATTGTGGGAAATGTTAGAAATGTCATGAGAAACAAGAATTATGTAAAAGAATTGATGTAAGTCATTGTTTCCAAGAGAAAGGGAGACCGGAGTGTAAAAAAGCGTTGTTTTTGGACGGCAATGAAGAAATGACTGTTTTGCGATTTCTCCTGCTCAGAAAGACTTAGAAAGTTGATAATTCTGGGCAATGTTAGAAATGTCATGAGAAACAAGAATTATGTAAAAGAATTGATGTAAGTCATTGTTTCCAAGAGAAAGGGAGACCGGAGTGTAAAAAAGCGTTGTTTTTGGACGGCAATGAAGAAATGACTATGTTTTGTGATTTCTCCTGCTCAGAAAGACTTAGAAAGTTGATAATTGTGGGCAATGTTAGAAATGTCATGAGAAACAAGAATTATGTAGAAAAATTGATGTAAGTCATTGTTTCCAAGAGAAAGGGAGACAGGAGTGTAAAAAAGCGTTGTTTTTGGACGGCAATGAAGAAATGACTATGTTTTGCGATTTCTCCTGCTCAGAAAGACTTAGAAAGTTGATAATTGTGGGCAATGTTAGAAATGTCATGAGAAACAAGAATTATGTAAAAGAATTGATGTAAGTCATTGTTTCCAAGAGAAAGGGAGACAGGAGTGTAAAAAAGCGTTATTTTTGGACGGCAATGAAGAAATGACTATGTTTTGCGATTTCTCCTGCTCAGAAAGACTTAGAAAGTTGATAATTGTGGGCAATGTTAGAAATGTCATGAGAAACAAGAATTATGTAAAAGAATTGATGTAAGTCATTGTTTCCAAGAGAAAGGGAGACCGGAGTGTAAAAAAGCGTTGTTTTTGGACGGCAATGAAGAAATGACTGTTTTGCGATTTCTCTTGCTCAGAAAGACTTAGAAAGTTGATAATTGTGGGCAATGTTAGAAATGTCATGAGAAACAAGAATTATGTAAAAGAATTGATGTAAGTCATTGTTTCCAAGAGAAAGGGAGACCGGAGTGTAAAAAAGCGTTGTTTTTGGACGGCAATGAAGAAATGACTGTTTTGCGATTTCTCTTGCTCAGAAAGACTTAGAAAGTTGATAATTGTGGGCAATGTTAGAAATGTCATGAGAAACAAGAATTATGTAAAAGAATTGATGTAAGTCATTGTTTCCAAGAGAAAGGGAGACAGGAGTGTAAAAAAGCGTTGTTTTTGGACGGCAATGAAGAAATGACTATGTTTTGCGATTTCTCCTGCTCAGAAAGACTTAGAAAGTTGATAATTGTGGGAAATGTTAGAAATGTCATGAGAAACAAGAATTATGTAAAAGAATTGATGTAAGTCATTGTTTCCAAGAGAAAGGGAGACCGGAGTGTAAAAAAGCGTTGTTTTTGGACGGCAATGAAGAAATGACTGTTTTGCGATTTCTCTTGCTCAGAAAGACTTAGAAAGTTGATAATTGTGGGCAATGTTAGAAATGTCATGAGAAACAAGAATTATGTAAAAGAATTGATGTAAGTCATTGTTTCCAAGAGAAAGGGAGACCGGAGTGTAAAAAAGCGTTGTTTTTGGACGGCAATGAAGAAATGACTATGTTTTGCGATTTCTCCTGCTCAGAAAGACTTAGAAAGTTGATAATTGTGGGCAATGTTAGAAATGTCATGAGAAACAAGAATTATGTAAAAGAATTGATGTAAGTCATTGTTTCCAAGAGAAAGGGAGACCGGAGTGTAAAAAAGCGTTGTTTTTGGACGGCAATGAAGAAATGACTATGTTTTGCGATTTCTCCTGCTCAGAAAGACTTAGAAAGTTGATAATTGTGGTCAATGTTAGAAATGTCATGAGAAACAAGAATTATGTAAAAGAATTGATGTAAGTCATTGTTTCCAAGAGAAAGGGAGACAGGAGTGTAAAAAAGCGTTGTTTTTAGACGGCAATGAAGAAATGACTATGTTTTGCGATTTCTCCTGCTCAGAAAGACTTAGAAAGTTGATAATTGTGGGAAATGTTAGAAATGTCATGAGAAACAAGAATTATGTAAAAGAATTGATGTAAGTCATTGTTTCCAAGAGAAAGGGAGACCGGAGTGTAAAAAAGCGTTGTTTTTGGACGGCAATGAAGAAATGACTGTTTTGCGATTTCTCCTGCTCAGAAAGACTTAGAAAGTTGATAATTCTGGGCAATGTTAGAAATGTCATGAGAAACAAGAATTATGTAAAAGAATTGATGTAAGTCATTGTTTCCAAGAGAAAGGGAGACCGGAGTGTAAAAAAGCGTTGTTTTTGGACGGCAATGAAGAAATGACTATGTTTTGTGATTTCTCCTGCTCAGAAAGACTTAGAAAGTTGATAATTGTGGGCAATGTTAGAAATGTCATGAGAAACAAGAATTATGTAGAAAAATTGATGTAAGTCATTGTTTCCAAGAGAAAGGGAGACAGGAGTGTAAAAAAGCGTTGTTTTTGGACGGCAATGAAGAAATGACTATGTTTTGCGATTTCTCCTGCTCAGAAAGACTTAGAAAGTTGATAATTGTGGTCAATGTTAGAAATGTCATGAGAAACAAGAATTATGTAAAAGAATTGATGTAAGTCATTGTTTCCAAGAGAAAGGGAGACCGGAGTGTAAAAAAGCGTTGTTTTTGGACGGCAATGAAGAAATGACTGTTTTGCGATTTCTCCTGCTCAGAAAGACTTAGAAAGTTGATAATTCTGGGCAATGTTAGAAATGTCATGAGAAACAAGAATTATGTAAAAGAATTGATGTAAGTCATTGTTTCCAAGAGAAAGGGAGACCGGAGTGTAAAAAAGCGTTGTTTTTGGACGGCAATGAAGAAATGACTATGTTTTGTGATTTCTCCTGCTCAGAAAGACTTAGAAAGTTGATAATTGTGGGCAATGTTAGAAATGTCATGAGAAACAAGAATTATGTAGAAAAATTGATGTAAGTCATTGTTTCCAAGAGAAAGGGAGACAGGAGTGTAAAAAAGCGTTGTTTTTGGACGGCAATGAAGAAATGACTATGTTTTGCGATTTCTCCTGCTCAGAAAGACTTAGAAAGTTGATAATTGTGGTCAATGTTAGAAATGTCATGAGAAACAAGAATTATGTAAAAGAATTGATGTAAGTCATTGTTTCCAAGAGAAAGGGAGACCGGAGTGTAAAAAAGCGTTGTTTTTGGACGGCAATGAAGAAATGACTGTTTTGCGATTTCTCTTGCTCAGAAAGACTTAGAAAGTTGATAATTGTGGGCAATGTTAGAAATGTCATGAGAAACAAGAATTATGTAAAAGAATTGATGTAAGTCATTGTTTCCAAGAGAAAGGGAGACAGGAGTGTAAAAAAGCGTTGTTTTTAGACGGCAATGAAGAAATGACTATGTTTTGCGATTTCTCCTGCTCAGAAAGACTTAGAAAGTTGATAATTGTGGGAAATGTTAGAAATGTCATGAGAAACAAGAATTATGTAAAAGAATTGATGTAAGTCATTGTTTCCAAGAGAAAGGGAGACCGGAGTGTAAAAAAGCGTTGTTTTTGGACGGCAATGAAGAAATGACTGTTTTGCGATTTCTCCTGCTCAGAAAGACTTAGAAAGTTGATAATTCTGGGCAATGTTAGAAATGTCATGAGAAACAAGAATTATGTAAAAGAATTGATGTAAGTCATTGTTTCCAAGAGAAAGGGAGACCGGAGTGTAAAAAAGCGTTGTTTTTGGACGGCAATGAAGAAATGACTATGTTTTGTGATTTCTCCTGCTCAGAAAGACTTAGAAAGTTGATAATTGTGGGCAATGTTAGAAATGTCATGAGAAACAAGAATTATGTAGAAAAATTGATGTAAGTCATTGTTTCCAAGAGAAAGGGAGACAGGAGTGTAAAAAAGCGTTGTTTTTGGACGGCAATGAAGAAATGACTATGTTTTGCGATTTCTCCTGCTCAGAAAGACTTAGAAAGTTGATAATTGTGGGCAATGTTAGAAATGTCATGAGAAACAAGAATTATGTAAAAGAATTGATGTAAGTCATTGTTTCCAAGAGAAAGGGAGACAGGAGTGTAAAAAAGCGTTGTTTTTGGACGGCAATGAAGAAATGACTATGTTTTGCGATTTCTCCTGCTCAGAAAGACTTAGAAAGTTGATAATTGTGGGCAATGTTAGAAATGTCATGAGAAACAAGAATTATGTAAAAGAATTGATGTAAGTCATTGTTTCCAAGAGAAAGGGAGACCGGAGTGTAAAAAAGCGTTGTTTTTGGACGGCAATGAAGAAATGACTGTTTTGCGATTTCTCTTGCTCAGAAAGACTTAGAAAGTTGATAATTGTGGGCAATGTTAGAAATGTCATGAGAAACAAGAATTATGTAAAAGAATTGATGTAAGTCATTGTTTCCAAGAGAAAGGGAGACAGGAGTGTAAAAAAGCGTTGTTTTTAGATGGCAATGAAGAAATGACTATGTTTTGCGATTTCTCCTGCTCAGAAAGACTTAGAAAGTTGATAATTGTGGGAAATGTTAGAAATGTCATGAGAAACAAGAATTATGTAAAAGAATTGATGTAAGTCATTGTTTCCAAGAGAAAGGGAGACCGGAGTGTAAAAAAGCGTTGTTTTTGGACGGCAATGAAGAAATGACTGTTTTGCGATTTCTCCTGCTCAGAAAGACTTAGAAAGTTGATAATTCTGGGCAATGTTAGAAATGTCATGAGAAACAAGAATTATGTAAAAGAATTGATGTAAGTCATTGTTTCCAAGAGAAAGGGAGACCGGAGTGTAAAAAAGCGTTGTTTTTGGACGGCAATGAAGAAATGACTATGTTTTGTGATTTCTCCTGCTCAGAAAGACTTAGAAAGTTGATAATTGTGGGCAATGTTAGAAATGTCATGAGAAACAAGAATTATGTAGAAAAATTGATGTAAGTCATTGTTTCCAAGAGAAAGGGAGACAGGAGTGTAAAAAAGCGTTGTTTTTGGACGGCAATGAAGAAATGACTATGTTTTGCGATTTCTCCTGCTCAGAAAGACTTAGAAAGTTGATAATTGTGGGCAATGTTAGAAATGTCATGAGAAACAAGAATTATGTAAAAGAATTGATGTAAGTCATTGTTTCCAAGAGAAAGGGAGACAGGAGTGTAAAAAAGCGTTATTTTTGGACGGCAATGAAGAAATGACTATGTTTTGCGATTTCTCCTGCTCAGAAAGACTTAGAAAGTTGATAATTGTGGGCAATGTTAGAAATGTCATGAGAAACAAGAATTATGTAAAAGAATTGATGTAAGTCATTGTTTCCAAGAGAAAGGGAGACCGGAGTGTAAAAAAGCGTTGTTTTTGGACGGCAATGAAGAAATGACTGTTTTGCGATTTCTCTTGCTCAGAAAGACTTAGAAAGTTGATAATTGTGGGCAATGTTAGAAATGTCATGAGAAACAAGAATTATGTAAAAGAATTGATGTAAGTCATTGTTTCCAAGAGAAAGGGAGACCGGAGTGTAAAAAAGCGTTGTTTTTGGACGGCAATGAAGAAATAACTGTTTTGCGATTTCTCTTGCTCAGAAAGACTTAGAAAGTTGATAATTGTGGGCAATGTTAGAAATGTCATGAGAAACAAGAATTATGTAAAAGAATTGATGTAAGTCATTGTTTCCAAGAGAAAGGGAGACAGGAGTGTAAAAAAGCGTTGTTTTTGGACGGCAATGAAGAAATGACTATGTTTTGCGATTTCTCCTGCTCAGAAAGACTTAGAAAGTTGATAATTGTGGGAAATGTTAGAAATGTCATGAGAAACAAGAATTATGTAAAAGAATTGATGTAAGTCATTGTTTCCAAGAGAAAGGGAGACCGGAGTGTAAAAAAGCGTTGTTTTTGGACGGCAATGAAGAAATGACTGTTTTGCGATTTCTCTTGCTCAGAAAGACTTAGAAAGTTGATAATTGTGGGCAATGTTAGAAATGTCATGAGAAACAAGAATTATGTAAAAGAATTGATGTAAGTCATTGTTTCCAAGAGAAAGGGAGACCGGAGTGTAAAAAAGCGTTGTTTTTGGACGGCAATGAAGAAATGACTATGTTTTGCGATTTCTCCTGCTCAGAAAGACTTAGAAAGTTGATAATTGTGGGCAATGTTAGAAATGTCATGAGAAACAAGAATTATGTAAAAGAATTGATGTAAGTCATTGTTTCCAAGAGAAAGGGAGACCGGAGTGTAAAAAAGCGTTGTTTTTGGACGGCAATGAAGAAATGACTATGTTTTGCGATTTCTCCTGCTCAGAAAGACTTAGAAAGTTGATAATTGTGGTCAATGTTAGAAATGTCATGAGAAACAAGAATTATGTAAAAGAATTGATGTAAGTCATTGTTTCCAAGAGAAAGGGAGACAGGAGTGTAAAAAAGCGTTGTTTTTAGACGGCAATGAAGAAATGACTATGTTTTGCGATTTCTCCTGCTCAGAAAGACATAGAAAGTTGATAATTGTGGGAAATGTTAGAAATGTCATGAGAAACAAGAATTATGTAAAAGAATTGATGTAAGTCATTGTTTCCAAGAGAAAGGGAGACCGGAGTGTAAAAAAGCGTTGTTTTTGGACGGCAATGAAGAAATGACTGTTTTGCGATTTCTCCTGCTCAGAAAGACTTAGAAAGTTGATAATTCTGGGCAATGTTAGAAATGTCATGAGAAACAAGAATTATGTAAAAGAATTGATGTAAGTCATTGTTTCCAAGAGAAAGGGAGACCGGAGTGTAAAAAAGCGTTGTTTTTGGACGGCAATGAAGAAATGACTATGTTTTGTGATTTCTCCTGCTCAGAAAGACTTAGAAAGTTGATAATTGTGGGCAATGTTAGAAATGTCATGAGAAACAAGAATTATGTAGAAAAATTGATGTAAGTCATTGTTTCCAAGAGAAAGGGAGACAGGAGTGTAAAAAAGCGTTGTTTTTGGACGGCAATGAAGAAATGACTATGTTTTGCGATTTCTCCTGCTCAGAAAGACTTAGAAAGTTGATAATTGTGGTCAATGTTAGAAATGTCATGAGAAACAAGAATTATGTAAAAGAATTGATGTAAGTCATTGTTTCCAAGAGAAAGGGAGACCGGAGTGTAAAAAAGCGTTGTTTTTGGACGGCAATGAAGAAATGACTGTTTTGCGATTTCTCCTGCTCAGAAAGACTTAGAAAGTTGATAATTCTGGGCAATGTTAGAAATGTCATGAGAAACAAGAATTATGTAAAAGAATTGATGTAAGTCATTGTTTCCAAGAGAAAGGGAGACCGGAGTGTAAAAAAGCGTTGTTTTTGGACGGCAATGAAGAAATGACTATGTTTTGTGATTTCTCCTGCTCAGAAAGACTTAGAAAGTTGATAATTGTGGGCAATGTTAGAAATGTCATGAGAAACAAGAATTATGTAGAAAAATTGATGTAAGTCATTGTTTCCAAGAGAAAGGGAGACAGGAGTGTAAAAAAGCGTTGTTTTTGGACGGCAATGAAGAAATGACTATGTTTTGCGATTTCTCCTGCTCAGAAAGACTTAGAAAGTTGATAATTGTGGTCAATGTTAGAAATGTCATGAGAAACAAGAATTATGTAAAAGAATTGATGTAAGTCATTGTTTCCAAGAGAAAGGGAGACCGGAGTGTAAAAAAGCGTTGTTTTTGGACGGCAATGAAGAAATGACTGTTTTGCGATTTCTCTTGCTCAGAAAGACTTAGAAAGTTGATAATTGTGGGCAATGTTAGAAATGTCATGAGAAACAAGAATTATGTAAAAGAATTGATGTAAGTCATTGTTTCCAAGAGAAAGGGAGACAGGAGTGTAAAAAAGCGTTGTTTTTAGACGGCAATGAAGAAATGACTATGTTTTGCGATTTCTCCTGCTCAGAAAGACTTAGAAAGTTGATAATTGTGGGAAATGTTAGAAATGTCATGAGAAACAAGAATTATGTAAAAGAATTGATGTAAGTCATTGTTTCCAAGAGAAAGGGAGACCGGAGTGTAAAAAAGCGTTGTTTTTGGACGGCAATGAAGAAATGACTGTTTTGCGATTTCTCCTGCTCAGAAAGACTTAGAAAGTTGATAATTCTGGGCAATGTTAGAAATGTCATGAGAAACAAGAATTATGTAAAAGAATTGATGTAAGTCATTGTTTCCAAGAGAAAGGGAGACCGGAGTGTAAAAAAGCGTTGTTTTTGGACGGCAATGAAGAAATGACTATGTTTTGTGATTTCTCCTGCTCAGAAAGACTTAGAAAGTTGATAATTGTGGGCAATGTTAGAAATGTCATGAGAAACAAGAATTATGTAGAAAAATTGATGTAAGTCATTGTTTCCAAGAGAAAGGGAGACAGGAGTGTAAAAAAGCGTTGTTTTTGGACGGCAATGAAGAAATGACTATGTTTTGCGATTTCTCCTGCTCAGAAAGACTTAGAAAGTTGATAATTGTGGGCAATGTTAGAAATGTCATGAGAAACAAGAATTATGTAAAAGAATTGATGTAAGTCATTGTTTCCAAGAGAAAGGGAGACAGGAGTGTAAAAAAGCGTTGTTTTTGGACGGCAATGAAGAAATGACTATGTTTTGCGATTTCTCCTGCTCAGAAAGACTTAGAAAGTTGATAATTGTGGGCAATGTTAGAAATGTCATGAGAAACAAGAATTATGTAAAAGAATTGATGTAAGTCATTGTTTCCAAGAGAAAGGGAGACCGGAGTGTAAAAAAGCGTTGTTTTTGGACGGCAATGAAGAAATGACTGTTTTGCGATTTCTCTTGCTCAGAAAGACTTAGAAAGTTGATAATTGTGGGCAATGTTAGAAATGTCATGAGAAAAAATAATTATGTAAAAGAATTGATGTAAGTCATTGTTTCCAAGAGAAAGGGAGACAGGAGTGTAAAAAAGCGTTGTTTTTGGACGGCAATGAAGAAATGACTATGTTTTGCGATTTCTCCTGCTCAGAAAGACTTAGAAAGTTGATAATTGTGGGAAATGTTAGAAATGTCATGAGAAACAAGAATTATGTAAAAGAATTGATGTAAGTCATTGTTTCCAAGAGAAAGGGAGACCGGAGTGTAAAAAAGCGTTGTTTTTGGACGACAATGAAGAAATGACTGTTTTGCGATTTCTCTTGCTCAGAAAGACTTAGAAAGTTGATAATTGTGGGCAATGTTAGAAATGTCATGAGAAACAAGAATTATGTAAAAGAATTGATGTAAGTCATTGTTTCCAAGAGAAAGGGAGACAGGAGTGTAAAAAAGCGTTGTTTTTGGACGGCAATGAAGAAATGACTATGTTTTGCGATTTCTCCTGCTCAGAAAGACTTAGAAAGTTGATAATTGTGGGAAATGTTAGAAATGTCATGAGAAACAAGAATTATGTAAAATAATTGATGTAAGTCATTGTTTCCAAGAGAAAGGGAGACCGGAGTGTAAAAAAGCGTTGTTTTTGGACGGCAATGAAGAAATGACTGTTTTGCGATTTCTCTAGCTCAGAAAGACTTAGAAAGTTGATAATTGTGGGCAATGTTAGAAATGTCATGAGAAACAAGAATTATGTAAAAGAATTGATGTAAGTCATTGTTTCCAAGAGAAAGGGAGACCGGAGTGTAAAAAAGCGTTGTTTTTGGACGGCAATGAAGAAATGACTATGTTTTGCGATTTCTCCTGCTCAGAAAGACTTAGAAAGTTGATAATTGTGGGCAATGTTAGAAATGTCATGAGAAACAAGAATTATGTAAAAGAATTGATGTAAGTCATTGTTTCCAAGAGAAAGGGAGACCGGAGTGTAAAAAAGCGTTGTTTTTGGACGGCAATGAAGAAATGACTGTTTTGCGATTTCTCTTGCTCAGAAAGACTTAGAAAGTTGATAATTGTGGGCAATGTTAGAAATGTCATGAGAAACAAGAATTATGTAAAAGAATTGATGTAAGTCATTGTTTCCAAGAGAAAGGGAGACAGGAGTGTAAAAAAGCGTTGTTTTTAGACGGCAATGAAGAAATGACTATGTTTTGCGATTTCTCCTGCTCAGAAAGACTTAGAAAGTTGATAATTGTGGGAAATGTTAGAAATGTCATGAGAAACAAGAATTATGTAAAAGAATTGATGTAAGTCATTGTTTCCAAGAGAAAGGGAGACCGGAGTGTAAAAAAGCGTTTTTTTTGGACGGCAATGAAGAAATGACTGTTTTGCGATTTCTCTTGCTCAGAAAGACTTAGAAAGTTGATAATTGTGGGCAATGTTAGAAATGTCATGAGAAACAAGAATTATGTAAAAGAATTGATGTAAGTCATTGTTTCCAAGAGAAAGGGAGACCGGAGTGTAAAAAAGCGTTGTTTTTGGACGGCAATGAAGAAATGACTATGTTTTGTGATTTCTCCTGCTCAGAAAGACTTAGAAAGTTGATAATTGTGGGCAATGTTAGAAATGTCATGAGAAACAAGAATTATGTAGAAAAATTGATGTAAGTCATTGTTTCCAAGAGAAAGGGAGACAGGAGTGTAAAAAAGCGTTGTTTTTGGACGGCAATGAAGAAATGACTATGTTTTGCGATTTCTCCTGCTCAGAAAGACTTAGAAAGTTGATAATTGTGGTCAATGTTAGAAATGTCATGAGAAACAAGAATTATGTAAAAGAATTGATGTAAGTCATTGTTTCCAAGAGAAAGGGAGACCGGAGTGTAAAAAAGCGTTGTTTTTGGACGGCAATGAAGAAATGACTGTTTTGCGATTTCTCTTGCTCAGAAAGACTTAGAAAGTTGATAATTGTGGGCAATGTTAGAAATGTCATGAGAAACAAGAATTATGTAAAAGAATTGATGTAAGTCATTGTTTCCAAGAGAAAGGGAGACAGGAGTGTAAAAAAGCGTTGTTTTTAGACGGCAATGAAGAAATGACTATGTTTTGCGATTTCTCCTGCTCAGAAAGACTTAGAAAGTTGATAATTGTGGGAAATGTTAGAAATGTCATGAGAAACAAGAATTATGTAAAAGAATTGATGTAAGTCATTGTTTCCAAGAGAAAGGGAGACCGGAGTGTAAAAAAGCGTTGTTTTTGGACGGCAATGAAGAAATGACTGTTTTGCGATTTCTCCTGCTCAGAAAGACTTAGAAAGTTGATAATTCTGGGCAATGTTAGAAATGTCATGAGAAACAAGAATTATGTAAAAGAATTGATGTAAGTCATTGTTTCCAAGAGAAAGGGAGACCGGAGTGTAAAAAAGCGTTGTTTTTGGACGGCAATGAAGAAATGACTATGTTTTGTGATTTCTCCTGCTCAGAAAGACTTAGAAAGTTGATAATTGTGGGCAATGTTAGAAATGTCATGAGAAACAAGAATTATGTAGAAAAATTGATGTAAGTCATTGTTTCCAAGAGAAAGGGAGACAGGAGTGTAAAAAAGCGTTGTTTTTGGACGGCAATGAAGAAATGACTATGTTTTGCGATTTCTCCTGCTCAGAAAGACTTAGAAAGTTGATAATTGTGGGCAATGTTAGAAATGTCATGAGAAACAAGAATTATGTAAAAGAATTGATGTAAGTCATTGTTTCCAAGAGAAAGGGAGACAGGAGTGTAAAAAAGCGTTGTTTTTGGACGGCAATGAAGAAATGACTATGTTTTGCGATTTCTCCTGCTCAGAAAGACTTAGAAAGTTGATAATTGTGGGCAATGTTAGAAATGTCATGAGAAACAAGAATTATGTAAAAGAATTGATGTAAGTCATTGTTTCCAAGAGAAAGGGAGACCGGAGTGTAAAAAAGCGTTGTTTTTGGACGGCAATGAAGAAATGACTGTTTTGCGATTTCTCTTGCTCAGAAAGACTTAGAAAGTTGATAATTGTGGGCAATGTTAGAAATGTCATGAGAAAAAAGAATTATGTAAAAGAATTGATGTAAGTCATTGTTTCCAAGAGAAAGGGAGACAGGAGTGTAAAAAAGCGTTGTTTTTGGACGGCAATGAAGAAATGACTATGTTTTGCGATTTCTCCTGCTCAGAAAGACTTAGAAAGTTGATAATTGTGGGAAATGTTAGAAATGTCATGAGAAACAAGAATTATGTAAAAGAATTGATGTAAGTCATTGTTTCCAAGAGAAAGGGAGACCGGAGTGTAAAAAAGCGTTGTTTTTGGACGGCAATGAAGAAATGACTGTTTTGCGATTTCTCTTGCTCAGAAAGACTTAGAAAGTTGATAATTGTGGGCAATGTTAGAAATGTCATGAGAAACAAGAATTATGTAAAAGAATTGATGTAAGTCATTGTTTCCAAGAGAAAGGGAGACAGGAGTGTAAAAAAGCGTTGTTTTTGGACGGCAATGAAGAAATGACTATGTTTTGCGATTTCTCCTGCTCAGAAAGACTTAGAAAGTTGATAATTGTGGGAAATGTTAGAAATGTCATGAGAAACAAGAATTATGTAAAATAATTGATGTAAGTCATTGTTTCCAAGAGAAAGGGAGACCGGAGTGTAAAAAAGCGTTGTTTTTGGACGGCAATGAAGAAATGACTGTTTTGCGATTTCTCTAGCTCAGAAAGACTTAGAAAGTTGATAATTGTGGGCAATGTTAGAAATGTCATGAGAAACAAGAATTATGTAAAAGAATTGATGTAAGTCATTGTTTCCAAGAGAAAGGGAGACCGGAGTGTAAAAAAGCGTTGTTTTTGGACGGCAATGAAGAAATGACTATGTTTTGCGATTTCTCCTGCTCAGAAAGACTTAGAAAGTTGATAATTGTGGGCAATGTTAGAAATGTCATGAGAAACAAGAATTATGTAAAAGAATTGATGTAAGTCATTGTTTCCAAGAGAAAGGGAGACCGGAGTGTAAAAAAGCGTTGTTTTTGGACGGCAATGAAGAAATGACTGTTTTGCGATTTCTCTTGCTCAGAAAGACTTAGAAAGTTGATAATTGTGGGCAATGTTAGAAATGTCATGAGAAACAAGAATTATGTAAAAGAATTGATGTAAGTCATTGTTTCCAAGAGAAAGGGAGACAGGAGTGTAAAAAAGCGTTGTTTTTAGACGGCAATGAAGAAATGACTATGTTTTGCGATTTCTCCTGCTCAGAAAGACTTAGAAAGTTGATAATTGTGGGAAATGTTAGAAATGTCATGAGAAACAAGAATTATGTAAAAGAATTGATGTAAGTCATTGTTTCCAAGAGAAAGGGAGACCGGAGTGTAAAAAAGCGTTTTTTTTGGACGGCAATGAAGAAATGACTGTTTTGCGATTTCTCTTGCTCAGAAAGACTTAGAAAGTTGATAATTGTGGGCAATGTTAGAAATGTCATGAGAAAAAAGAATTGATGTAAGTCATTGTTTCCAAGAGAAAGGGAGACCGGAGTGTAAAAAAGCGTTGTTTTTGGACGGCAATGAAGAAATGACTATGTTTTGTGATTTCTCCTGCTCAGAAAGACTTAGAAAGTTGATAATTGTGGGCAATGTTAGAAATGTCATGAGAACAAGAATTATGTAAAAAAATTGATGTAAGTCATTGTTTCCAAGAGAAAGGGAGACAGGAGTGTAAAAAAGCGTTGTTTTTGGACGGCAATGAAGAAATGACTATGTTTTTGCGATTTCTCTTGCTCAGAAAGACTTAGAAAGTTGATATTGTGGGCAATGTTAGAAATGTCATGAGAAACAAGGAATTATGTAAAAAGAATTGATGTAAGTCATTGTTTCCAAGAGAAAGGGAGACCGGAGTGTAAAAAAGCGTTGTTTTTGGACGGCAATGAAGAAATGACTGTTTTGCGATTTTCTCCTGCTCAGAAAGACTTAGAAAGTTGATAATTGTGGGCAATGTTAGAAATGTCATGAGAAACAAGAATTATGTAAAAGAATTGATGTAAGTCATTGTTTCCAAGAGAAAGGGAGACCGGAGTGTAAAAAAGCGTTGTTTTTGGACGGCAATGAAGAAATGACTGTTTTGCGATTTCTCTTGCTCAGAAAGACTTAGAAAGTTGATAATTGTGGGCAATGTTAGAAATGTCATGAGAAACAAGAATTATGTAAAAGAATTGATGTAAGTCATTGTTTCCAAGAGAAAGGAGACAGGAGTGTAAAAAAGCGTTGTTTATGGACGGCAATGAAGAAATGACTATGTTTTGCGATTTCTCCTGCTCAGAAAGACTTAGAAAGTTGATAATTGTGGGAAATGTTAGAAATGTCATGAGAAACAAGAATTATGTAAAAGAATTTGATGTAAGTCATTGTTTCCAAGAGAAAGGGAGACCGGAGTGTAAAAAAGCGTTGTTTTTGGACGGCAATGAAGAAATGACTATTGTTTTGCGATTTCTCCTGCTCAGAAAGACTTAGAAAGTTGATAATTGTGGTCAATGTTAGAAATGTCATGAGAAACAAGAATTATGTAAAAGAATTGATGTAAGTCATTGTTTCCAAGAGAAAGGGAGACAGGAGTGTAAAAAAGCGTTGTTTTTAGACGGCAATGAAGAAATGACTATGTTTTGCGATTTCTCCTGCTCAGAAAGACTTAGAAAGTTGATAATTGTGGGAAATGTTAGAAATGTCATGAGAAACAAGAATTATGTAAAAGAATTGATGTAAGTCATTGTTTCCAAGAGAAAGGGAGACCGAGTGTAAAAAAGCGTTGTTTTTGGACGGCAATGAAGAAATGACTGTTTTGCGATTTCTCTTGCTCAGAAAGACTTAGAAAGTTGATAATTGTGGGCAATGTTAGAAATGTCATGAGAAACAAGAATTATGTAAAAGAATTGATGTAAGTCATTGTTTCCAAGAGAAAGGGAGACCGGAGTGTAAAAAAGCGTTGTTTTTGGACGGCAATGAAGAAATGACTATGTTTTGTGATTTCTCCTGCTCAGAAAGACTTAGAAAGTTGATAATTGTGGGCAATGTTAGAAATGTCATGAGAAACAAGAATTATGTAGAAAAATTGATGTAAGTCATTGTTTCCAAGAGAAAGGGAGACAGGAGTGTAAAAAAAGGCGTTGTTTTTGGACGGCAATGAAGAAATGACTATGTTTTGCGATTTCTCCTGCTCAGAAAGACTTAGAAAGTTGATAATTGTGGGCAATGTTAGAAATGTCATGAGAAACAAGAATTATGTAAAAGAATTGATGTAAGTCATTGTTTCCAAGAGAAAGGGAGACAGGAGTGTAAAAAGCGTTATTTTTGGACGGCAATGAAGAAATGACTATGTTTTGCGAATTCTCCTGCTCAGAAAGACTTAGAAAGTTGATAATTGTGGGCAATGTTAGAAATGTCATGAGAAACAAGAATTATGTAAAAGAATTGATGTAAGTCATTGTTTCCAAGAGAAAGGGAGACCGGAGTGTAAAAAAAGCGTTGTTTTTTGGACGGCAATGAAGAAATGACTGTTTGCGATTCTCTTGCTCAGAAAGACTTAGAAAGTTGATAATTGTGGGCAATGTTAGAAATGTCATGAGAAACAAGAATTATGTAAAAGAATTGATGTAAGTCATTGTTTCCAAGAGAAAGGGAGACCGGAGTGTAAAAAAGCGTTGTTTTTGGACGGCAATGAAGAAATGACTGTTTTGCGATTTCTCTTGCTCAGAAAGACTTAGAAAGTTGATAATTGTGGGCAATGTTAGAAATGTCATGAGAAACAAGAATTATGTAAAAGAATTGATGTAAGTCATTGTTTCCAGAGAAAGGAGACAGGAGTGTAAAAAAAGCGTTGTTTTGGACGGCAATGAAGAAATGACTATGTTTTGCGATTTCTCCTGCTCAGAAAGACTTAGAAAGTTGATAATTGTGGAAATGTTAGAAATGTCATGAGAAACAAGAATTATGTAAAAGAATTGATGTAAGTCATTGTTTCCAAGAGAAAGGGAGACCGGAGTGTAAAAAAGCGTTGTTTTTGGACGGCAATGAAGAAATGACTGTTTTGCGATTTCTCTTGCTCAGAAAGACTTAGAAAGTTGATAATTGTGGGCAATGTTAGAAATGTCATGAGAAACAAGAATTATGTAAAAGAATTGATGTAAGTCATTGTTTCCAAGAGAAAGGGAGACAGGAGTGTAAAAAAGCGTTGTTTTTGGACGGCAATGAAGAAATGACTATGTTTTGCGATTTCTCCTGCTCAGAAAGACTTAGAAAGTTGATAATTGTGGGAAATGTTAGAAATGTCATGAGAAACAAGAATTATGTAAAAAGAATTGATGTAAGTCATTGTTTTCCAAGAGAAAGGGAGACCGGAGTGTAAAAAAGCGTTGTTTTTGGACGGCAATGAAGAAATGACTGTTTTGCGATTTCTCTTGCTCAGAAAGACTTAGAAAGTTGATAATTGTGGGCAATGTTAGAAATGTCATGAGAAACAAGAATTATGTAAAAGAATTGATGTAAGTCATTGTTTCCAAGAGAAAGGGAGACCGGAGTGTAAAAAAGCGTTGTTTTTGGACGGCAATGAAGAAATGGACTATGTTTTGCGATTTCTCCTGCTCAGAAAGGACTTAGAAAGTTGATAATTGTGGTCAATGTTAGAAATGTCATGAGAAACAAGAATTATGTAAAAGAATTGATGTAAGTCATTGTTTCCAAGAGAAAGGGAGACAGGAGTGTAAAAAAGCGTTGTTTTTAGACGGCAATGAAGAAATGACTGTTTTGCGATTTCTCTTGCTCAGAAAGACTTAGAAAGTTGATATTGTGGGCAATGTTAGAAATGTCATGAGAAACAAGAATTATGTAAAAGAATTGATGTAAGTCATTGTTTCCAAGAGAAAGGGAGACAGGAGTGTAAAAAAAGCGTTGTTTTTGGACGGCAATGAAGAAATGACTGTTTTGCGATTTCTCTTGCTCAGAAAGACTTAGAAAGTTGATAATTGTGGGCAATGTTAGAAATGTCATGAGAAACAAGATTATGTAAAAGAATTGATGTAAGTCATTGTTTCCAAGAGAAAGGGAGACCGGAGTGTAAAAAAGCGTTGTTTTTGGACGGCAATGAAGAAATGACTATGTTTTGCGATTTCTCCTGCTCAGAAAGACTTAGAAAGTTGATAATTGTGGTCAATGTTAGAAATGTCATGAGAAACAAGAATTATGTAAAAGAATTGATGTAAGTCATTGTTTCCAAGAGAAAGGGAGACAGGAGTGTAAAAAAGCGTTGTTTTTAGACGGCAATGAAGAAATGACTATGTTTTGCGATTTCTCCTGCTCAGAAAGACTTAGAAAGTTGATAATTGTGGGAAATGTTAGAAATGTCATGAGAAACAAGAATTATGTAAAAGAATTGATGTAAGTCATTGTTTCCAAGAGAAAGGGAGACCGGTAGTGTAAAAAAGCGTTGTTTTTGGACGGCAATGAAGAAATGACTGTTTTGCGATTTCTCCTGCTCAGAAAGACTTAGAAAGTTGATAATTCTGGGCAATGTTAGAAATGTCATGAGAAACAAGAATTATGTAAAAGAATTGATGTAAGTCATTGTTTCCAAGAGAAAGGGAGACCGGAGTGTAAAAAAGCGTTGTTTTTGGACGGCAATGAAGAAATGACTGTTTTGCGATTCTCTTGCTCAGAAAGACTTAGAAAGTTGATAATTGTGGGCAATGTTAGAAAATGTCATGAGAAACAAGAATTATGTAAAAGAATTGATGTAAGTCATTGTTTCCAAGAGAAAGGGAGACCGGAGTGTAAAAAGCGTTGTTTTTGGACGGCAATGACGAAATGACTATAGTTTTGCGATTTCTCCTGCTCAGAAAGACTTAGAAAGTTGATAATTGTGGTCAATGTTAGAAATGTCATGAGAAACAAGAATTATGTAAAAGAATTGATGTAAGTCATTGTTTCCAAGAGAAAGGGAGACAGGAGTGTAAAAAAAGCGTTGTTTTTAGACGGCAATGAAGAAAATGACTGTTTTGCGATTCTCTTGCTCAGAAAGACTTAGAAAGTTGATAATTGTGGGCAATGTTAGAAATGTCATGAGAACAAGAATTATGTAAAGAATTGATGTAAGTCATTGTTTCCAAGAGAAAGGGAGACCGAGTGTAAAAAAGCGTTGTTTTTTGGACGGCAATGAAGAAATGACTATGTTTTGCGATTCTCCTGCTCAGAAAGACTTAGAAAGTTGATAATTGTGGTCAATGTTAGGAAATGTCATGAGAAACAAGAATTATGTAAAAGAATTGATGTAAGTCATTGTTTCCAAGAGAAAGGGAGACAGGAGTGTAAAAAAGCGTTGTTTTTAGACGGCAATGAAGAAATGACTATGTTTTGCGATTTCTCCTGCTCAGAAAGACTTAGAAAGTTGATAATTGTGGGAAATGTTAGAAATGTCATGAGAAACAAGAATTATGTAAAAGAATTGATGTAAGTCATTGTTTCCAAGAGAAAGGGAGACAGGAGTGTAAAAAAGCGTTGTTTTTTGGACGGCAATGAAGAAATGACTATGTTTTGCGATTTCTCCTGCTCAGAAAGACTTAGAAAGTTGATAATTGTGGAAATGTTAGAAATGTCATGAGAAACAAGAATTATGTAAAAGAATTGATGTAAGTCATTGTTTCCAAGAGAAAGGGAGACCGGAGTGTAAAAAAGCGTTGTTTTTTGGACGGCAATGAAGAAATGACTGTTTTGCGATTTCTCTTGCTCAGAAAGACTTAGAAAGTTGATAATTGTGGTCAATGTTAGAAATGTCATGAGAAACAAGAATTATGTAAAAGAATTGATGTAAGTCATTGTTTCCAAGAGAAAGGGAGACAGGAGTGTAAAAAGCGTTGTTTTTGGACGGCAATGAAGAAATGACTATGTTTTGCGATTTCTCCTGCTCAGAAAGACTTAGAAAGTTGATATTGTGGGAAATGTTAGAAATGTCCATGAGAAACAAGAATTATGTAAAAGAATTGATGTAAGTCATTGTTTCCAAGAGAAAGGGAGACCGGAGTGTAAAAAAGCGTTGTTTTTGGACGGCAATGAAGAAATGACTGTTTTGCGATTTCTCTTGCTCAGAAAGACTTAGAAAGTTGATAATTGTGGGCAATGTTAGAAATGTCATGAGAAACAAGAATTATGTAAAAGAATGATGTAAGTCATTGTTTCCAAGAGAAAGGGAGACCGGAGTGTAAAAAAGCGTTGTTTTTGGACGGCAATGAGAAATGACTATGTTTTGCGATTTCTCCTGCTCAGAAAGACTTAGAAAGTTGATAATTGTGGTCAATGTTAGAAATGTCCATGAGAAACAAGAATTATGTAAAAGAATTGATGTAAGTCATTGTTTCCAAGAGAAAGGGAGACAGGAGTGTAAAAAAGCGTTGTTTTTAGACGGCAATGAAGAAATGACTGTTTTTGCGATTTTCTCTTGCTCAGAAAGACTTAGAAAGTTGATAATTGTGGGCAATGTTAGAAATGACATGAGAAACAAGAATTATGTAAAAGAATTGATGTAAGTCATTGTTTCCAAGAGAAAGGGAGACAGGAGTGTAAAAAAGCGTTGTTTTTGGACGGCAATGAAGAAATGACTGTTTTGCGATTTCTCTTGCTCAGAAAGACTTAGAAAGTTGATAATTGTGGGCAATGTAGAAATGTCATGAGAAACAAGAATTATGTAAAAGAATTGATGTAAGTCATTGTTTCCAAGAGAAAGGGAGACCGGAGTTGTAAAAAAGCGTTGTTTTGGACGGCAATGAAGAAATGACTATGTTTTTGCGATTTCTCCTGCTCAGAAAGACTTAGAAAGTTGATAATTGTGGTCAATGTTAGAAATGTCATGAGAAACAAGAATTATGTAAAAGAATTGATGTAAGTCATTGTTCCAAGAGAAAGGGAGACAGGAGTGTAAAAAAAGCGTTGTTTTTAGACGGCAATTGAAGAAATGACTATGTTTTGCGATTTCTCCTGCTCAGAAAGACTTAGAAAGTTGATAATTGTGGGAAATGTTAGAAATGTCATGAGAAACAAGAATTATGTAAAAGAATTGATGTAAGTCATTGTTCCAAGAGAAAGGGAGACCGGAGTGTAAAAAGCGTTGTTTTTGGACGGCAATGAAGAAATGACTGTTTTGCGATTTCTCCTGCTCAGAAAGACTTAGGAAAGTTGATAATTCTGGGCAATGTTAGAAATGTCATGAGAAACAAGAATTATGTAAAGAATTGATGTAAGTCATTGTTTCCAAGAGAAAGGGAGACCGGAGTGTAAAAAAGCGTTGTTTTTGGACGGCAATGAAGAAATGACTGTTTTGCGATTTCTCTTGCTCAGAAAGACTTAGAAAGTTGATAATTGTGGGCAATGTTAGAAATGTCATGAGAAACAAGAATTATGTAAAAGAATTGATGTAAGTCATTGTTTCCAAGAGAAAGGGAGACCGGAGTGTAAAAAAGCGTTGTTTTTGGACGGCAATGAAGAAATGACTATGTTTTGCGATTTCTCCTGCTCAGAAAGACTTAGAAAGTTGATAATTGTGGTCAATGTTAGAAATGTCATGAGAAACAAGAATTATGTAAATAGAATTGATGTAAGTCATTGTTTCCAAGAGAAAGGGAGACAGGAGTGTAAAAAAGCGTTGTTTTTAGACGGCAATGAAGAAATGACTGTTTTGCGATTTCTCTTGCTCAGAAAGACTTAGAAAGTTGATAATTGTGGGCAATGTTAGAAATGTCATGAGAAACAAGAATTATGTAAAAGAATTGATGTAAGTCATTGTTTCCAAAGAGAAGGGAGACAGGAGTGTAAAAAAGCGTTGTTTTTGGACGGCAATGAAGAAATGACTGTTTTGCGATTTTCTCTTGCTCAGAAAGACTTAGAAAGTTGATAATTGTGGGCAATGTTAGAATGTA